>NW_028159949.1:0-47824 GCF_964263955.1 Coregonus lavaretus | reverse complement strand
GCTCTCAAGAGAGAAGACAGGCTATGTGCACACTGCCCACAAAATGAGGGTGGAAACTGAGCTGCACTTCCTAACCTCCTGCCAAATGTATGACCATATTAGAGACACATATTTCCCTCAGATTACAGCGATCCACAAAGAATTTGAAAACAAACCCAATTTTGATAAACTCCCTTATCTACTGGGTGAAACAACCACAGTGTGCCATCACAGCTGCAAGATTTGTGACCTGTTGCCACAAGAAAAGGGCAACCAGTGAAGAACAAACACCATTGTAAATACAACCCATATTTATGTTTATTTATTTTCCCATTTATACATCATATGACACTGTATATAGACATAATATGACATTTGAAATGTCTTTATTCTTTTGGAACTTCTGAGTGTAATGTTTACTGTTAATTATTTATTGTTTATTTCACTTTTGTTTACTATCTACTTCACTTGCTTTGGCAATGTTAACATACGTTTCCCATGCCAATAAAGCCCTTAAATTGAATTGAATTGAAAAAATTGAGAGGGAGAGGGAGAGGGGAGAGGGAGAGAGAGAGAGAGAGAGAGAGAGAGATGAGAGAGAGAGAGAAGAGAGAGAGAGAGATGCTCCTGGGAGAGAGCGACAGAGACAGGGCTGCTGCCTGGCTGGCTTCGTAGATGAGCGTCATTTCCCAACGCCATCTGTTACCAGTCCCTGAGTTGAAAGCGCCACTTATGTCAAACCTCCCACTGCCACACAGGCAGAGTACAGCAGAGAGAGACCCTGTATAGCTAATGAGTCTACATGTAGTGGTCATCTACTCTCCTCCCTCTCACTGTCTCTTTCTCTCGTTCCATCTTCTCTCTCTATCTCTCTTCTCTTCCTCTGCTATCTCCCTTCTTGCCTCCCTCCCTATCTCTCTCCCTCTTTCTTTGCTTTCCTCTCTTTTCATCGTACAGCAGCTCACTGTCTTCACCCACCCACTCAGTGTCAATCCAGCTCCGTGATTTAAACAGTGGGCATAACCCAACACTTTAGCAGTACACAGCTGAGATAAATGAAGCTGCCAGCCTGTTTGTAGGTCACCGAGGGAGACTAAAGTCTGTGTTGTACTGCCTTGTGGAAAAACATGTACATACACAGGTATCAGTGAGTTATATGAGACTACAGCAGACTAGGAGACTATTGTTAATGGAATTAGTCAGATGAAGTAGTGTTTTGTGTAGCTAAGAAATGTAAGGATATTTTACACCGGTGCAAGGTCTCTTCCCACTGGGCAAAGACATCAATTCAACGTCTATTCCATGTTGGTTCAACGTAATTTCATTGAAATTATGTGGAAACAACGTTGATTCAACCAGTGTGTGCCCAGTGGGTTGTCTCTTCTATGAGTTTGAATTGAGATCCAGGCTTCATATTCATAAAGCGTCTTGAGGCAGGAGTGCTGATCTAGGACCAGGTCCCCCCTGTCCATATAAAAATATTAATTATGATCTTAAAGGCTAAACTGATCCTATATATGCACTCCTACACTGAGACGCTTTATGAATACAGACCGTGATTCACAGACTGTGTTTAATCTTGGTTGGCCAGCATTTATTGAAGATTATAAACTGGGTGGTTGAGCCCTGAATGCTGATTGGCTGAAAGCCATGTTATATCAGACCGTATATCACGCTTCTGACCAAAAATCTATTTTTACTGTTCTAATTACGTTGGTAACCAGTTTATAATAGCAAAAAGGCATCTCTGGAGTTTGTGGTATACGGACAATATACCATGGCTAATGGCTGTATCAAGGCACTCCGCGTTGCGTCGTGCAAAGAACAGCCCTTGGCCGTGGTATAGTGGCCATATACCACACCCCCTCTGGCCTTTTTGCTTAACTAACCCACGTAGAAGAAGCCATGGTGACCTACTGTAAATTATGTGAAGGAAAGTCTGTGCTGAAAAAAAATCCTTCCAAAGGGTAGGTTTAACAGAGCAAATGAAACGTGACCATACGTGTATCACTCATTTATAATCAATGATGCTATTCAGGCCTATGTAGCATTTGCAGTCATCAACTGCTATTGTTTCAATTCAACTAAAGGGTTCAACAATAAATAGACAATACAATAGGCCTAGGGTTTCAACCTCCAAAAATCTGACATTGTTTTTCCATTGGAATTTGGTTGTGCTTTTAGATGGTTGAAAGCACAATGATAACGTATTGGAAATTCAACTAACTTTTGGCTGTCTTTTTGAGTGGGTGAATATAGGTTGTAATCAACGTCTCAACTAAATATTACCCAATTGTCCACGTTGAAATTATGTGGTGTGCCCAGCGGGAACAGACCATAGCGAAGTACACTTTACTTGGAGAGTTCTCTGGCTGGCCTACATTCAGAGTTTGTTAAGACGTAAAAGTATGTATATATGTATAGGATGATAAAGGTTGATCATGCTGTTGGAAATGTTTAATTAAGTAAATTGTAGTAACTCTATATGTGAGAAAATACATTTCATATTTCATTAACGGACAATGAGGGAGAGAGAGAGAGAGAGAGAGAGAGAGAGAGAGAGAGAGAGAGAGAGAGAGAGAGAGAGAGAGAGAGAGAGAGAGAGAGCAGTGTATCCTGAGGAGAGCCGTTGATAACACAGCAGTATAATCACTTCATTTAGACTCTCTCACTCTCTCTCTCGCTCTCTCTCCCTCTCTCTCCCAGGGTATTTCTATGCAAATTACCAGAGAAAGGTCACACTAAAACGAAGGAGATCTGTTCTGTTCCAAACACTGACTGCATCACAAATGTCACCCTATTCCCTATACAGTGCACACATTTTGGCCAGAGCCTTATGGGCTGTGGTCAAAATAAGTGCACTGCAAATAGGGTGCCATTTGGGACTTGGACTGTTTATAAACAAGACAAGGGGGAAGGTGACTGTGTGGCCCCAGAGCAATATCCGCTTGAATTAGGCCCTTCGCTTGGGTATAGCCTCATCACTCATATTAACGCATGTACACTTTCAGGGAAATCTACCTTATTATTCTGCAATAGAAATGAGAAGTTACCAGTAACTGTTTTGAGGGTTGGGAGGGATGTCATCATAGATAATCTCCATTATCAGCAATTTAAAACAAAAAGGGAAGAAATACTTTTGGAGTGGCCTTAGTATGTCCTGTACACTGGTCTGTAGCAGTCTAACTGTTCTGATGTCCTGTACACTGGTCTGTAGCAGTCTAACTGTTCTGCTATCCTGTACACTGGTCTGTAGCAGTCTAACTGTTCTGCTATCCTGTACACTGGTCTGTAGCAGTCTAACTGTTCTGCTATCCTGTACACTGGTCTGTAGCAGTCTAACTGTTCTGCTGTCCTGTACACTGGTCTGTAGCAGTCTAACTGTTCTGATGTCCTGTACACTGGTCTGTAACTGTTCTGATGTCCGGTCCACTGGTCTGTAGCAGTCTAACTGTTCTGATGTCCTGTACACTGGTCTGTAGCAGTCTAACTGTTCTGTTGTCCTGTACACTGGTCTGTAGCAGTCTAACTGTTCTGATGTCCTGTACACTGGTCTGTAGCAGTCTAACTGTTCTGATGTCCTGTACACTGGTCTGTAGCAGTCTTACTGTTCTGATGTCCTGTACACTGGTCTGTAGCAGTCTAACTGTTCTGATGTCCTGTACACTGGTCTGTAGCAGTCTAACTGTTCTGATGTCCTGTACACTGGTCTGTAGCAGTCTAACTGTTCTGTTGTCCTGTACACTGGTCTGTAGCAGTCTAACTGTTCTGTTGTCCTGTACACTGGTCTGTAGCAGTCTAACTGTTCTGATGTCCTGTACACTGGTCTGTAGCAGTCTTACTGTTCTGATGTCCTGTACACTGGTCTGTAGCAGTCTAACTGTTCTGATGTCCTGTACACTGGTCTGTAGCAGTCTAACTGTTCTGATGTCCTGTACACTGGTCTGTAGCTGTTCTGATGTCCTGTACACTGGTCTATAGCAGTCTAGCTACACTACCGTTCAAAAGTTTGGGGTCACTTAGAAATTTCCTTGTTTTAGAAAGAAAAGCAATTTTTTTGTCCATTAAAATAACATCAAATTGATCAGAAATACAGTGTAGACATTGTTCATGTTGTAAATGGCTATTGTAGCTGGAAACGGCAGATTTTTTATGGAATATCTACATAGGCGTACAGAGGCCTATTATCAGCAACCATCAGTCCTGTGTTCCAATGGCACGTTGTGTTTGCTAATCCAAGTTTATCATTTTAAAAGGCTAATTGATCATTAGAAAACCCTTTTGCAATTATGTTAGCACAGCTGAAAACTGTTGTGCTGATTAAAGAAGCAATAAAACTGGCCTTCTTGAGACTAATTGAGTATCTGGAGCATCAGCAATTGTGGGTTCGATTACAGGCTCAAAATGGCCAGAAACAAAAATCTTTCTTCTGAAACTCCTCAGTCTATTCTTGTTCTGAGAAATGAAGGCAATTCCATGCGAGAAATTGCCAAGAAACTGAAGATCTCATACAACGCTGTGTACTACTCCCTTCACAGAACAGCGCAAACTGGCTCTAACCAGAATAGAAAGATGAGTGGGAGGCCTCGGTGCACAACTGAGCAAGAGGACAAATACATTAGTGTCTAGTTTGAGAAACAGGTCCTCAACTGGCAGCTTCATTAAATAGTACCCGCAAAACACCAGTCTCAACGTCAACAGTGAAGAGGCGACTCCGGGATGCTGACCTTCTAGGCAGAGTTGCAAAGAAAAAGCCATATCTCAGACTGCCCATCTTAATCTTTTTATTGGCCAGTCTGAGATATGGCTTTTTCTTTGCAACTCTGCCTAGAAGGTCAGCATCTTCACTGTTGACGTTGAGACTGGTGTTTTGTGGGTACTATTTAATGAAGCTGCAGAGGATAAGTTCATTAGAGTTACCAGCCTCAGAAATTGCAGCCCAAATAAATGCTTCACAGAGTTGAAGTAACAGACACATCTCAACATCAACTGTTCAGAGGAGACTGTGTGAATCAGGCCTTCATGGTCGAATTGCTGCAAAGAAACCACTACTAAAGGACACCAATAATAAGAAGAGACTTGCTTGGGCCAAGAAACACGAGCAATGGACATTAGAACAGTGGAAATGTGTCCTTTGGTCTGGAGTCCAAATTGGAGATTTCTGGTTCCAACAATGTGGGAACTCCTTCAAGACTGTTATAAAAGCATTCCAGGTGAAGCTGGTTTAGAGAATGCCAAGAGTGTGCAAAGCTGTCATCAAGGCAAAGGGTGGCTATTTGAAGAATCTCAAATATAAAATATATTTTGATTTGTTTAACACTTTTTTGGTTATTACATGATTCCATATGTGTTATTTCATAGTTCTGATGTCTTCACTATTATTCTACAATGTAGAAAATAGTACAAATTAAGAAAAACCCTTGAATGAGTAGGTGTTCTAAAACTTTTGACCGGTAGTGTATATATATATACAAAGGTTTGTGGACACCCCTTCAAATGAGTGGATTCGGCTATTTCAGCCACACCCGTTGCTGACGGATGTATAAAATTGAGCACACAGCCATGCAATCTCCATCGACAAACATTGGCAGTAGAAAGGCCTTACTGAAGTGCTCAGTGACTTTCAACGTGGCACCGTCAAAGCATGCTGCCTTTCCAACAAGTCATTTGGTCAAATTTCTGCCCTGCTAGAGCTGCCCTGGTCAACTGCAAGTGCTGTTATTGTGAAGTGGAAATGTCGAGGAGCAACAACGGCTCAGCCGCAAAGTGGTAAGCCACAAAAGCTCACAGAGAGGGAGTGCCGACTGCTGAAGCGTGCAGCGCGTGAAAATTGTCTGTCCTTGGTTGCAAAACTCACTACTGAGTTCCAAACTGCCTCTGGAAGCAAGGTCAGCACAATAACTGTTCGTCGGGAGCTTCATGGCCGCACACAAGCCTAACATCCCTATGCGCAATGCCAAGAGTCGACTGGAGTGGTGTAAAGCTCACCGCCATTGGACTCTGGAGCAGTGGAAACGCGTTCTCTGAAGTGATGAATCACACTTCACCATCTGGCAGTGCGACGGACGAATCTGGGTTTGGAAGATGCCAGGAGAACGCTACCTGCCCCAATGCACAGAGCCAACTGTAAAGTTTAGTGGAGGAGGAATAATGGTCTGGGTCTGTTTTTCATGGTTCGGGCTAGGCCCCTTTGTTCCAGTGAAGGGAAATCTTAACGCTACAGCATACAATGACATTCTAGACGATTCTGTGCTTCCAACTTTGTGTCAACAGTTTGGGGAAGGCCCTTTCCTGTTTCATCATGACAATGCCCCCGTGCACAAAGCGTGGTCCAGAAATGGTTTGTTGAGATCAGTGTGGAAGAACTTGACTGGCCTGCACAAAGCCCTGACCTCAACCCCATCGAACACCTGTGGGATGAGTTGGAACGCCGACTGCAAGCCAGGCCTAATCGCCCAACATCAGTGCCCGACCTCACTAATGCTCATGGCTAAATGGAAGCAAGTCCCCGCAGCTATGTTCCAACATCTAGTGGAAGGTCTTCCCAGAAGAGTGGAGGCTGTTATAGCAGCAAAAGGGGGATCAACTCCATATTAATGCCCATGATTTTGGAATGAGATGTTTGACGAGCAGGTGTCCACATACTTTTAGTCATGTAGTGTATCTTGGAAATGTTATTTAGTAGCCTACTGCAGCCTATAGTGTATATATATATATATATATACAGTGCCTTTGGAAAGTATTCAGACCCCTTGACTTTTTCCACATTTTGTTACGTTAAGGCCTTATTCTAAAATGGATTAAAAAAACATTTTTCCTCAGCAATCTACACACAATACCCCATAATGACAAAGCAAAAACAGGTTTTTTGAAATGTTTGCAAATGTATTAAAAATTAAAAACAGAAATACCTTATTTACATAAGTATTCAGCCCCTTTGCTATGAGACTCGAAATTCAGCTCAGGTGCATCCTGTTTCCATTGATCATCCTTAAGATGTTTCTACAACTTGATTGGACGTGATTTGGAAAGACACACCTGTCTATATAAGGTCCCACAGTCGACAGTGCATGTCAGAGCAAAAACCAAGCCATGAGGTCAAAGGAATTGTCCGTAGAGCTCCGAGACAGGATTGTGTCGAGGCACAGATCTGGGGAAGGGTACCAAAAAATGTCTGCAGCATTGATGGTCCCCAAGAATACAGTGGCCTCCATCATTCTTAAATGGAAGATGTTTGGAACCACCAAGACTCTTCCTAGAGCTGGCCGCCCGGCCAAATTGAGCAATTGGGGGAGAAGGGCCTTGGTCAGGGAGCTGACCAAGAATCCGATGGTCACTCTGACAGAGCTCCAGAGTTCCTCTGTGGAGATGGGAGAACATTCCAGATGACCAACCATCTCTGCAGCCCTCCACCAATCAGGCCTTTATGGTAGAGTGGCCAGACGGAAGCCACTCCTCAGTAAAAGGTACATGACAGCCCGCTTGGAGTTTGCCAAAAGGCACCTAAAGACTCTCAGACCATGAGAAACAAAATTCTACTCTTTGGCCTGAATGCCAAGCGTCACGTCTGGAGGAAACCTGGCACCATCCCTACGGTGAAGCATGGTGGTGGCAGCATCATGCTGTGGGGATTTTTCAGCGGCAGGGACTGGGAGACTAGTCAGGATCGAGGCAAAGGTGAACGGCGCAAAGTACAGAGAGATCATTGATGAAAACCTGCTCCACAGCACTCAGGACCTCAGACTGGGGGCGAAGGTTCACCTTCCAACAGGACAATGTCCCTAAGCACACAGCCAAGACAACGCAGGAGTGGCTTCGGGACAAGTCTCTGAATGTCCTTGAGCCCGGACTTGAACCTGATCGAACGTCTCTGGAGCAACCTGAAAATAGCTGTGCAGCAACACTCCCCATCCAACCTGACAGAGCTTGAGAGGATCTGCAGAGAAGAATGGGAGAAACTCCCCAAATACATTTACATTACATTACATTTTAGTCATTTAGCAGACGCTCTTATCCAGAGCGACTTACATGAGCAATTAGGGTTAAGTGCCTTGCTCAAGGGCCCATTGACAGATTTTTCACCTAGTCGGCTCAGGGATTAGAACCAGCAACCTTTTGGTTACTGGCACAACACTCTTAACCACTAAGCTACCTACCGCCCCAGGTGTTCCAAGCTTGTAGCGTCATACCCAAGAAGACTCGATGCTGTAATTGCTGCCAAAGGTGCTTCAACTAAGTACTGAGTAAAGGGTCTGAATACTTATGTAAATGTGATATTTCCATATATATATATATTTTTTGCAAGTATTTCTAAACCTGTTTTTTCTTTGTCATTATGTGGTATTGTGTGTAGATTGATGAGGGGAAAAAAACTATTTAATCAATTTTAGAATAAGGCTGTAACGTAACAAAATGTGGAAAAAGTCAAGGGGTCTGAATACTTTCCGAAGGCACTGTATATATATATATATATATATATATATATATATATATATATATATATATATATATATATATATATTGTAGTCTACTAAATACAATTTCCAGTGGCACACTGACTCACCTAATGATGAACATGAAGCCGTAGATCAGTGGAGGCTGCTGAGGGGAAGACGGCTCATAATAATGGCTGGAACGGAGCAAATGGAATGGAAACCATGTGTTTGATGTATTTGATACCATTCCATCTACTCCGCTCCAGCCATCACCACAAGCCCGTCCTCCCCAATTAAGGTGCCAGCAACCTCCTGTGGACATAGGCTACTACTCATGGTGATGTACTCCTCTTGGCAATAGCCTATCTCAAGATGAGGTACTTTGAAAAACAGTGTTGCTGTTCACTAAAATGTGAGAGTTTTGGGTATTTATTAGAATCCCCATTAGCCACTGCAAAAGCATCAGCTACTCTTCCTGGGGTCCACATTACATTTACATTTTAGTCATTTAGCAGATGCTCTTATCCAGAGCGACTTACAGTTTTTAGTGAGTGCATAAATTTTTTATCATACTGGCCCCCTGTGGGAATTGAGCCCACAACCCTGGCATTGCAAGCACCATGCTCTACCAACTGAGCTACACGGGGGGCTGAAACATGACATAATACATACTACAGAACATTATTAGTCAAGGACTGAAATACATGCATTTAAAACGTCACACATAGCCTACATATGAATTAGTACATACACACAATATCTAGGTCTAATACATACTACAGTGCAAATTACAAGACAAGATATATAAAATGGCTGTGTCTTTTCACAGCCCCCTTTGTGCAGTAAGGTGTTCTTTTTTTTTAACAGGTTTTACTGCTAGCTCGAGTTACCTGGGCTGGCAGAGAGTTCCATGTAGTCATGGCTCTATTTAATACTGTGCTTTTCCCAGACTGTTCTGGACCTGAAGACTGTGAAGAGACCTCTGGTTGAATGTCTTGTGTTGTACCTATGAGTGTTCGAACTGTGTGCCAACTGCTTGAACAGACAGTTCGGTACCTTCAACACATCAATACCTCGCACAAAGACCAATAGTGATGCAGTCAATCTCTCCTCAACTTTGAGCCAGGAGAGACTGACATGCATGTTACTGACACTTTCCCTCCGTGTACATCTAAGTGAGATACGTGTTGCTTTGTTCTGTACCAACTGCAATTGACCTATGTCCTTCTTTGCCACACATGACAACACAGCTGGGCAGTAGCGCAGGTGCGACAAAACTAGGGCCTGTAGGACCTGTCTGGTCGACTGAGACGTCAAGAAGGCACAGCAACGCCCTATCATAGACAGACCTCTTCCCATTTTAGCAACCATTGAGTCTACAGTATATGTTTTGACCACGACAGCTTGCTATCTAGGGTTATACCCAGAAGTTTAGTATCCTCAACTTGCTCAATAGCCACATGATTCAATAATAGATCTAGACGTGGTTTAGTGTTGAGTGAGTGATTTATGCTTTTAGTTTTTGAGATATTTAGCACCAGCCATTTGCTAGTTACCCATTCTAAAACTGACTGGAGTTCTATGTTAAGTGTCTCAGTTATTTATTTTACTGTTGCAGCTGACGTGTATACTGTTGAGTCGTCAGCGTATATAGACACACAGGCTTTATTCAAGGTCAGTGGAAAGTCATTTGTAAAAACAGAAAACAATAATGTCCCTAGCCGGCTGCCCTGCGGTAGGCCACACTCAACTGAATTTGCATGAGAGAGGCTTCCATTAACGAAAACCCTCTGTGTTCTATTAGATAGGTAACTCTCAATCCATAATAAGGCAGAGGATGCAAATCCATAACACCTACGTTTTTTCAGTAATAGGTTATGATCAATTACATCAAAAGCTGCACTGAAGTCTAACAAAACAGCTCCCACAATCTTCTTATTATCAATTTCTTTCAGCCAATCATCAGTCATTTGTGTCAGTGCTGAGCATGTTGAGTGCCCTCCCCTATAAGCATGCTGAAAGTCTGTTTTCTGTAAAAATAACTTTGTATTTCATCAAACAATTTTTTTCCAAAAGTTTGCTAAGCACTTGTAACAGGCTGATTTGTCGGCTGTTTGAACCATTAAAGGGTGCTCTGCTATTCTTGGGTAGCGGAATGACCTTTGCCTCCCTCAATGACACTGTCTTCTAGGTTTAAATTGAAGATGTGGCAAACAGGAGTCACAATGTATTCCGCTACCAACCTCAGCAATTTACCATCCAGGTTGTCAGCACCAAGTGGTTTGTCCTTATTTATAGATAGCAACAATTTTTTAACCTCTTCCACACCCACCTTGTGGAACTCAAAGCTACAGTGCTTGTCTTTCATTATTTGGTCCATTATGCATGAATATGAAGGCTCAGCATTTGTTGTTTGCATGTCATACCTAAGTTTGCTAATCTTGTCAACAAGAAATGTATTAAAGTGGTTGGCAATATCAAAGGGTTTTGTTATGAACAAGCCATCTGCCTCAATGAAAGATGGAGCCGAGTTTGCTTTCTTGTCTAGAATTTCATTTTAAGTACTCCAGAGCTTTTTACTATCAATCTTTATGTCATTTATTACATTTTAGTCATTTAGCAGACGCTCTTATCCAGAGCGACTTACAGGAGCAATTAGGGTTAAGTGCCTTGCTTAAGGGCACATCTACAGATTTTTCACCTAGTCGGCTCGGGGATTAGAACCAGCGACCTTTCGGTTACTGGCACAACGCTCTTACCCACTAAGCTACCCGCCATCTTTGTTCCATAGTATAGGTTCTTCTTCTTTTTGTTTAGTTTAGTTATGGGATTTCTCAATTTACTGTATGGTTGCCAGTTTGCTGTGTTGTCAGACTTATTTTCTATTCCCTTTGCCTCATCCCTCTCAGCCATACAGTTTTTCAATTCATCATCTATCCATGGGGATTTGGCAGTTCTAACAGTCAGTTTCTTGATGGGCGCATGCCTATCAGTAACCGGAAGAAGCAAAGTGCAGCATCCGGATGTTCCTTATTAGTTGTTTAGAAAAAAATGGTTTCTAATGGTTCTACAGGCAGATTAGCCTTCTCTTTTCAGCGGTAGGCATTTGCTTTCCAAACTGTACATTTTTTGAAATTTGCAAAAGGTGAACAGACAGCTGCAACCAACCATAGAAATATAATCCATAGATGGCCGTTCCCATTCAAGTCAGGACTGGCAGCCATTGCTAGTGTACCGATGAGTTTAACACTCAAATTGCCAGGGTAAGAGGTTCCAAAACCCTTCTATGGATTATATGTCTATGGCTACAATGAAACAACCTGTATATTTGGTGCTCATGCTGCCCAAACTGCGGCCTTCCTGACTGTAGGCAACCGGTAACTGCCAAAATAAAGGAAACACTTGACTAAATGAGGGATACAAAGTTTATGTTATGGTATGTGGGGTGCATCTTCCTGTCATGGTTTAGGTCCACTTGTAGAATCTATGCCAAGGAGCTTTGAAGCTGTTCTGGCAGCTCGTGGTGGCCCAACACCCCTTCAAGACACATTATGTTGGTGTTTCCTTTATTTTGGCAGTTACCTGTATGGCTTGTGATAACATTTTATCCACAGTTAGTTTTTGATCCTCTGTGGTTAAATTATGCTCTCAGGTGTATTTATTTTGAACATTGAGAGCGGACTCCTGTGGTCGGATAAATAAATAAAATAAAATAATGTAATCGTTTTTTTTGGGGGGGTTGCCGCTTGGGCCCCCTATGTGCTTGGGCCCAGCCCCTGACTCATTTACATTTGACATTTTAGTCATTTAGCAGACGCTCTTATCCAGAGCAACTGACAGTTAGTGAGTGCATACATTTTTCATACAGGCCCCCCGTCACATTTATTTATTATGAATTTAAAAAATAAGAATTATTAATCAGTTACCCAATCAAGGCAGGGCCCCCAGTTACCCACGTGGAACCCCTACCTCCTCTCCTCCCCCATCTGATGATTAGCAGAGCGACGGCAGGCAGCAGCTCCTGAATCCTCCTGTGGTTGACGGTTGCGGTAAAAAATAAATACAATATCTACTACTTATCTAAAACAGTGCATTCGGAAAGTATTCAGATCCCTTGACTTTTTCCACATTTTGTTACGTTACAGCCTTATTCTAAAATTGATTAAATATATGTTTTTAATCAGCAATCTACACACAATACCCCATAATGACAAAGCGAAAACAGGTTTTTAGAAATATTTGCAAATGTATTAAAAATAGAAAACAGAAGTACCTTATGTACATAAGTATTCAGACCCTTTGCTATGAGACCCGAAATTGAGCTTAGGTGCATCCTGTTTCCATTGATCATCCTTAAGATGTTTCTACAACCTGATTGGAATCCACCTGTTGTCAATTCAATTGATTGGACACGATTTGGAAAGGTGCACACCTGTCTATATAAGGTCCCACAGTTGACAGTGCATGTCAGAGCAAAAACCAAGCCATGAGGTCAAAGGAATTGTCCGTAGAGCTCCGAGACAGGATTGTGTCGAGGCACAGATCTGGGGAAGGGTACTAAAAATGTTCTGCAGCATTGAAGGTCCCTAAGAACACAGTGGCCTCCATCATTCTTAGTTTGGAACCACCAAGTTTGGAACCACCAAGACTCTTCCTAGAGCTGGTCGCCTGGCCAAACCGAGCAATTGGGGGAGAAGGGCCTTGGTGAGGGAGCTGACCAAGAATCTGATGGTCACTCTGACAGAACTCCAGAGTTCCTCTGTGGAGATGGGAGTACATTCCAGAAGGACACCATCTCTGCAGCCCTCCACCAATCAGGCCTTTATGGTAGAGTGGCCAGACAGAAGCCACTCCTCAGTAAAAGGCACATGACAGCCCGCTTGGAGTTTGCCAAAAGGCACCTAAATACTCTCAGACCATGAGAAACAAGATTCTCTGGTCTAATGAAACGAAGATTGAACTCTTTGGCCTGAATGCCAAGCGTCACGTCTGGAGGAAACCTGGCACCATCCCTATGGTGAAGCATGGTGGTGGCAGCATCATGCTGTGGGGATGTTTTTCAGCGGCAGGGGAGACTAGTCAGGATCGAGGCAAAGATGAACAGAGCAAAGTACAGAGAGATCCTTGATGAAAACCTGCTCCAGAGCGCTCAGGACCTCAGACTGGGGCGAAGGTTCACCTTCCAACAGGACAACGACCCTAAGCACACAGCCAAGACAACGCAGGAATGGCTTCGGTACAAGTCTCTGAATATCCTTGAGTTGGCCCAGCCAGAGCCCGGACTTGAACCCAATCGAGCATCTCTGGAGAGACCTGAAAATAGCTGTGCAGCGACGCTCCCCATCCAACCTGACAGAGCTTGAGAGGATCTGCAGAGAAGAATGGGAGAAACACCCCAAAAACAGGTGTGCCAAGCTTGTAGCGTCATACCCAAGAAGACTTGAGGCTGTAATCGCTGACAAAGGTGCTTCAACAAAGTACTGAGTAAAGGGTCTGAATACTTACATAAATGTGATATTTAAATTTGCTAGAATTTCTAAAAAAACATTTTTTTGCTTTGTCATTATGGTGTATTGTGTGTAGGTTGATGAGGGTTTGCGCTTTGTGGGACTATCGTTTGTTTTTCAACAGGACAATGACCCAACACACCTCCAGGCTGTGTAAGGGCTATTTGACGAAGAAGGAGAGTGATGGAGTGCTGCATCAGATGACCTGGCCTCCACAATCACCCGACCTCAACCCAATTGAGATGGTTTGGGATGAGTTGGACCGCAGAGTGAAGGAAAAGCAGCCAACAAGTGCTCATCATATGTGGGACTCCTTCAAGACTGTTGGAAAAGCATTCCAGGTGAAGCTGGTTGAGAGAATGCCAAGAATGTGCAAAGCTTTCGTCAAGGCAAAGGGTGGCTACTTTGAAGAATCTCAAATATAAAATATATTTTGATTTGTATAACACTTTTTTGGTTACTACATGATTCCATATGTGTTATTTCATAGTTTTGATGTCTGCACTATTATTCTCCAATGTAGAAAATAGTTTTAAAAAATAAAGCAAAACCCTGGAATGAGTAGATGTGTCCAAACTGCTGACTGGTACTGTATAGCCTACTAAAATGTTAGCCAATTTATCATAATTGTGTATATATATTATGTTGATTTATTTGTTATTATTGTACTTTTTTTCTGACTCTTGGGCCTCCCACTGGGCTGGGCCCATGGGCTTCAGCCCCGGTAAACTCCTGCATTTTCAACTCTACGATAGTTTTGTCACAAAAACTGTTGGCTTAAATAGAAAATGTGCCTACTCTGGTCTTGGCACGTGCGCTCTAGCCAACTGCTTTCAGAAACAGTACGGGTAGACTGTGTGGGTAGGCTAGTCTACATGATGAGATTATAATGGATAAACGGCAGTCAAGCATCGATCTTCATGTCACCAGAATAAAACCCTGTTAAATTCATCATAACTTATTTCACGTGTAGCCTAATAAACTGCATGGTTTCCCGAGTAGTAGTGGGAAGACCACACACCATGTCATTGAGTGACTCCAAGTTTACTTCGATATGATGGTTATTATATCAATATTTGCGCATAAAGGCGTTACCACCGCCATTTATTGCATAATTAATTTTACCAACACACAATGATCAAACCATGTCGATAGAACAAATTATCTGTCGGCATTTATAAAATTTAACCGAAACTTCCTGTTTCCATCACAGCTATCCATATATATATATATATATATATATATATATATATATATATATATATTACATGGAATGACTTTACTAGCATAAAAACTGCGGATGGAAACGTGGTGACTGTCTAGAGGGATAATCTACAGTAACGCATCGCTCAGAGGAGACAAGTGGCATATTTTCCAGTTGACACAACACACTGAATGAAACTGAGGACAGACAGGGCGACGGGGAGGTTTTGACAAGTGAAATGACTGCAGTCAGACACCAGAGCGTTGCCAATCAGCAGTTTCCACACGTCTCACTTCTTCTTCTCCGCTGTTGGTCTCTGTCGTGCAGCAGTCGCTGCCACAGACCCAGGGTGCATCTCAATAGTCTAGCACCGCTTCCTCCTTGTATACTCTCTACTCCATCTGGCTTCCTTTCACCGTCTCCTCTCCTTCTGCATTGGTCCATAAACAAAGGAATGGTGAAAGCAATGTGGTGGAAGCCGACTCGTAAGGAAAGGAGACAAGAAAAGGAGCCAGTTAAGGATAGGAAGCCACTTTTGACTACTGTGTTTTGCCTCCCACTCTAGAATCCCAAGTGTGTCAAACTGTGCTTGGTGATTGTTCTGTTGCTCAATATATTATTGACAGAGGCTTCAGAGAGTTGCTGCAGTGACTGTGGATGTGGGTATTTCTTCCACAATCCTGGCGCCGGTCCTTTCTCTCTACAATTGCTGAGGATTGCCATGCATATTGAATCAGGCCTGCTGCTGGGAGTGTGTTTGTGTGTGTGTGTGTGTGTGTGTGTGTGTGTGTCTTTTACAAAGTATCAGTCCCTGACTGCTAGGGAAAGAGAGCCCTCGTATGGCAACTTCTGTTACTACAACCCGTGTGTGTTCTTATCAATATTAAACTCTAGATTAATGTTTTTCCATCCATTCCTAGCCTGGCCCCTAGGGTCAGCACTATGATTCAACTCATCAAGGGCTGGGTAAGCACAACACCTTATACCCTGACCATCCCACAGGAATGAATTGAGAAACATGTCCCCCCCACATTCTGAAATTGCATTTTTGTCCTCCCCAGTTGTATCATTGGAATGTGATACAAAACGAGGCATCGGTGTGCTTTAGGACCATGCGGACGCCTCCAAGCGGTCAGGTAGGCTGTTTGGAGTGTTTATCCTACAGGATAAAAAATCATAATAATGATTATGTCCCCCCACTTCTAAAACCAGAGTTGCGCACCAGATTTCTATTCTGGCTACATCAAAGTGGGCCCACACTAGGCATTGTAAATTGGATGTTATAGATCATTTTTGTGCACCTGCTTAGAGAAGAAACATTGGCTTGTGTCCCAAATGGCACCCTTTGGGACGCATGCCACTGTAATGCAATGCAAACTTAGGCGGTCCTGAGGGGGTATCTGTCACTAACTGCACTGATTATGTGCATATTTGATTAGTGTTTACTGCTATGCTAATGGTAGAGAATGAAATGCCTCCAAAGAGAAGTCTAGAGGGTCATTCACACAGGCTCATAGGCCTGCTGTGTAGCTACACTCAATGTGTGCGGTGCCAGAATAAATCCGGGGTGCTCTTTCATGTTTAACTACAAATCATACTCTTTGTCCTTTGTTGAAATTATGAGAATGTAGGTGGTTGGGTGCTGGTTACCCTGGTTACCCAGCTAACAAAATGACATCCTGGTGAAGTACCCTGATCGTCAGTGATATTCCCAGGGTCGCCACACTGTAACTAAATAGCTGATATACCAACTCAGTGGCCTTGTGGTTAGCGTGTCCGCCCTGAGAAAGGAAGGTTGTGAGTTCAATCCCTAGCTGAGTCATACCAAAGAATGTAAAAACCGGACCTGATGCGTCTCTGGTGCTGGGGTAAGGCACTGCAATAAACTAGTGTCCTGTCCAGGGGGTGTACTTGTACAATCACGCTACATGATAGGCTGCTGCCCTATGATCTGTTCCAGCCAAGGCTACTTACTGATGTGTTTGCTTGGGTGCACTTGGTTTTATAGCTAGCCTCGTTAAACTAGCCTGATCTCTCAAGCTCACATTGTGTCACTTCACCTGTCATGCCAAGTTGACAACAAAGAGAGTGCAGAGCCTGAGACATAAAATGGAATGTACAGGTTGAAATGATCTGTGAATCAAAGTGTTGCAGCATTAGCACCATCAGTTCAGCGCTGAACTCCACGACAGGGTGTCGACACACGGAGGTTCTTCACAGTCTGGAAGGTGGACACAACAATGGAGTATGTCAACCGTGATGGAGAGGACTTAGATCTGGCACGCCTTCCCCAGGAAGGAATAGCAGTGCTGTGTTGTAGAGTTTTAGCTTGAGGTAGTGGGTCAACATCCAAGCAGAGATGTCTGCCATCCACACAGAAATCATTTGTCAGGGGTGTGAGAAAGAGTTGAGGGCCATGAAACTAGCGTCCTGTCAGCATAACAGTGATGAGACCATGTGAGGGTGTGACAGAAGCAAATTAGTTTGTGTAGAGAACTCAGGGGGACCTAGTGTTGAGACCTTGGGGACAGCAGTAGAGGGGGTAAGGTGGGGACGCTGACCTTTCTATGTCACCTGGTAGGAACCAGGTACATGCCAGGTATGTTGTCAACAAAGAGTACATAGGCCGAGACGAATCAGAGTGAATTGCAGCAGTAGTAGTCTCTGCATCGTAGCACCATTGGTTCGGCTCTGTGCTCACACCAAGGTTCTTCAGTCTTGGACACAATGGAACCATTTTGACAAAGCACATCAAATATTTTCGATTTCATTTGAATGAAGCCCTTCATTTATCTCTTATCTCATCATGAGAAAATAAGTTAGACATATTCAGGTCATAAGAGCGAAATAAATGTCTACAAAGAGAAAGAACACACTGGACCAGCGTATGAGACCATTATCATATAGGACAATAGTTTATCCACAAATCACCTCAGTAATTCAACATTCAATGCATTCGGTAATATTGGATATTTTCAGACTCATTCAACGGGAACACCATTCAACAGTATCAAAAGAATGAGAATGTAGGCCAAAAAAATATAGTCTGTCCACTCCCAGGAATCTGTAATGTTGATGGGCCAGTATGGGGACTCTCCAACAGATAGGGTCAAATATTCTACATTGCTTCTGAAGTCTTCATTTTCTGATCCATTACTAACTACATTTACCAGCATCAGAGACAAAGCGACAGGGTCCAATCCTGTCAATCTGTTCATGAGGGGATGCAGCGATAAGCAGAATAAGCTGTCCCCATGCCTTCAGGACGCCTCCTATTGTTAGGGCGGGGACAAGACCATCTAGCTGTTTAATCAGTTTCTTGATATGCCATGCCTGTCAGGTGGATGGATTATTTTGGCAAAGGAGAAATGCTCACTAACAGGGATTAAACAAATTTGTGCACAACATTTGACAGAAATAAGCTTTTTGTGCGTATGGACAATTTCTGAGATATTTAAATTTAAGCTCATGAAACATGGGACACTTTACATGTTGCGTTGATATTTTTGTTCAGTATACTTTGAACATAACCAACTTAAAGCACACTGCAAATGTAATAGTATACACACAAACATGTAAAATAGTTAATTTGTCTAGGGCATGTAAAAAGATTATGAAAACAGGACAGTAAATTTTTTTTCAAAATTTTTATTTGATGACAATATACAAGAACATCTTGAGCACGAGGACCATCCCTGATTCTCCGGGCTCACTGTAGGAAAACAGAGGAAGATAAGTTAGTTAATCTGCAAAACAGAAGTTCACCATTTATCTATCCACATATACCCAAGGGGGGGTGTCAACTCAACTAGAGGAAGAGGGGTCATTTTTGGGCTGAGGGTTTGAAGGAGGGTAATGGTATTGAAATTGGGAGTGGGAACAGATGCATTTGCTAGGAATGGGGCTCAACCTACATATTTGTTTTTGTAAATGGATCCAAATGACAACTTCAAAATTACAGTTAAAGCTGCAATGTAACTTTTTTAATTCACATAGTAATGTGTTATCGATCGGTCATTGAAAGCAAGTCTAAGAAGCGGTTCTATGTGCACTTTTTCTATGCTTACCATTCTTAAGTTTCATTTTTGCGTCTTTTACTTTAGTCTTTGTACACCAGCTTCAAACAGCCGAAAATACAATATTATGGAAAATATATTTCACCGCGGTTTAGATGGTACAATGATTCTCTACACACTACTTGCTTGTTTTGTCACAAACTGAAATTAGGCAAACGTACAATTTTATCAACCAGGAAATGGTAGAGCGATTTCTGCATAGTGCATATTTTACATTTCAGCTCAGTGAAGATGCCAATTTATTAGGCAGTCTAGTATAATAAAATAACATGTATCAAAGAACATTACATTAAATGAAACGCATGCCTAAATGAAATGATGAATGTTAACGTTTTAGAAAAGTTGTGGTTCAGTTGTCTCACACAGACAGCAGTTGGTTTTAACTTATTATCCAATGCATCACTCTAGACTTGCTTTATTACACGGCAACCAAAGATCACCGCTCGTAACACATGTTAGCATAACTGTAGAGCGGTTGACAAATATACTAAGTTATAATAGCTTAACAGCAGAATAAGAATAGCAAAATTCAGAAGCAAAGTAGTGGTGCAATTTAATGTTGTTTATTTAAGTTAGTGGATATATCATCATTTGTCAGAGTATAAGTACCACCAGCCAGGGTAGGTTTAGGAGTTTGGGGAAAGAGGGTGGGTTGAAGAGGTAAGGTTGGTATTGGTAGATAAAAGGTTGTGGGAAGACTACAGGTGAGACATGCAGAGACAGGTCTCTACTAGCGCTACCAGGATATAAGAGAAATGTTCATTTCAACACATGAATAACAGCACACCATGCCCGCTTTGCTTTATACCTGGAACAGACCTCATTTCTGTAAAAGAAATCCACAGTAGGCAAAAAAAAAAGCAAAAGGATGAGGGTAATGTTAAGCTCTTTTACCTCAAATTCTTCCCTCCTAGAATAGATCTCTGCATGGCATAAGATTTGCACCCAAGATGAATTACAAAGTCAGGACCAATTCCACCCAGGAAAAGACTACATTCCAAACTGAATGCTGAGCACCAGATGTGGGCATTTCAATAAATACACACAAATGCAGCTTCTAGAAAAAGTCCATCAATCCATTCTTGGGGGGTGCACATTTGTGTTCTAACCGAGCACTAAGACTTGATTAGTTGAATTATGTGTTAGTGCTGGGCGAAAACAAACACGTGTTCTCCATTGGGGTCGTCAAGGAATTAATTGAGAAACGGCTCTAGTTTCTAGTCTTTCAGAGATCCACTTGGCGACCTACTATTGAGTCTTAAGACAACAATATGGTTTAACTTGGGATCTAAACCACTATTAGTGTTCAGTTCACTCACCAACATTAGTGTCATGAGTTAGAGTGAGCAGCTAAGTATTAACTGGTAGGGGACTAAACTGAAATTTACATGTGGACGTTAAATAAATCCACATGTAAATAGGCAGTAGCTTTTTTGGTTATATGAATGGGAGGATTGGGATGAGACAGCTAGGAACATCACAGTAGTATTATCTACACACAGCAGTTAGTCTACTGATGAAAACATTTACCTTCTACAGTCCCAAAGAAAAGTAGTTGAGAGGAAAAGATGACGCATATTAAAACAGTATGAAAGTATAAATACAGACAAAACTAAGACTTAGAAAGTGGAAAAGATATGCATGTAATGAATAATTAACTAATAAGAATGAAGTGACACTTGGGGTGTTTCAATAGTCTTAAGAAGCTCCCTCTTCCATCTGCACAGATGTGAAATTTGCTTTGGTGAAAACAGCCTACATCTTGTAGCCATCCAACATTACGCATTCACCCACTGCGTTTTCAAAATCAGTGCAGACGAAGACAAAATAAGCTACAGTAAAATTGTGACTATTGAGCCACACCCATCCTTGAACAAGAGGAATGCACCATAGGGAGAACAGCCAAGTTACCTTTTTGCCAGCAGCGCCCACACTGGCTTTCTTGGTGCCTCGTACTTTCTTCATTCTGTTCTTGCGTTCCTTGCGCTGTTTTCTGGAGGACTTCTTCTTCTCATAGAGACCGTGCTGTGAGCCAAGAAACATATTTACTAAACAGCACTGCTTACATTGTGCATAATAATATAAATAATATGCCATTTAGCAGACGCTTTTATCCAAAGCGACTTACAGTCATGCATGCATGCATACACTTTTTTGTGTATGGGTGGTCCCGGGGATCGAACCCACTACCTTGGCTTTACAAGCGCCACGCTCTACCAATTGAGCTACAAGAGCATCACTAGGACTCAGGGACAAACTATGCACAGACATGGTGTCACACAAATTAAAAGAATAAAGACTAAAAACAGGAAGATCCTTTCAATTGGTGCATTTCACAAGCTACGCCCCACTTGTTTCCCTTTTTCCAGCATCCACTCACCCTGGCCAGTCTGTGCTTGGGCTCATTCTTCTTAGCGTAGTCGAGAGAATCGTAGACCATGGCGAAGCCCGTCGTCTTGCCGCCACCAAACTGGGTCCTGAAGCCGAAGACGAACACCACATCAGGGGTGGTCTTGTACATTTTGGCCAGCTTCTCCCTGATCTCAGTCTTAGGGACTGTGGCTTTGCCCGGATGGAGGACATCAACAACCTAGAACAAGAGACAATGGAGAAACTATTTTAGACCACGCAGCACTTGAAAGGAAACTGCAGACAATTGCTTTACTAATAAATGTCTACTGAACACTCCGTATAAAGCAATTGAGATCATGTTTTGGTGTTATACATGGTAGGAAAGAAACATTTGGGCTTACCATTTGCTTCCTCTGAAGCAGCCGGTTTGTCATGAACTTCCGGGTTCTGACGGTTACTGTGTCGTTCTGAAAGTTGATTGAAAACCGAGGTTAACACTCACAATACTGGAATGCCGATACCGTTATAGGTAGCTTTTCAGAACCCCTTCTTGCAGGTGAACACATTGTTGGTTTTACAGAAATTGAAAGGCACAGTGTTTATACTCTAGCTACTACTTTCAACAAAATCAGAAAAATACGACTGGAACTGGGTCCTGACACGCTGGGGACCTTACACACACACACCCCTACTATATACACAAGTAGTCTACAGCAACAAGTATTGAAACAGCCGTTGGCTTTGTCAGGTAACGTTAGCTAGTTAATTAGCAGGCCAAAAGAAAAGTTACTACTACATTACCTTGGATTTAGCTACTTACACAGGTAAGATTTAGTAGCTAGCTAGATACCTGAACAACACCCTAAGTAGATACTCAAATCAATTAATCCTGACAGGTTGCTAGCGTCATTAATGTTAGTTCGCTAGCTAGTTAGCCGGCCAACGTTAGCTAGCTACCTTCCATCTAAACAGATCTTGCAAACTAACCACTTCAAACACCTCAGCACTTCTGGGTGGATTGATTACAAGGTACATGTCAAAGACCATGCATTTGTGGTAAGTTAGCGTTAGTCATCTTGTGGCAGCAAGTTAGCTAGATAGTTTCCAGAATCACAATGCTGCTTTACAACTGACATGCAGTGCCAGCGACTACCGTTAGCCACAGCAGTCGAGGACACCATGCTAGTATGTAACTAGCCATATTGCCCGTGCTGGCCAAATAATGGCATTATACAAGACTGTAAAATAACACAACATAGCCGCCAACTCGTAGTAGTGGAAAATTTGAAGTCATACGTTATAAAATTACTGAATGGTTTGTACAACCGACAGAAGAGGCGGTCCAACAACCAGAGCTCGGTTAGGCCACCAAAATTCATCAGACTTCTTAAAGAACTAAAAACAACTTTTACAACTTAAATGTTGTAATATTCCTAACGGGATGACTTGTCAATGTATTCAGACTTCACGACTTTAACAACAATGAAAGGATGATTAAGATAAACGAAGGATGTAATTCTACATTTTGTGCCACAAGACTCACCATCTTGGCGTTAGCCTCTCAGGGATGAGGAAAAGGAGGAAGGACCCGGAGCCTGCCAACCAAATGCCTGAATGGAAGCGGTGCGACCAAAATACTTGCCTGGCTAAAAATACATGCAGATTATTTGAAAGCCCACAGAGGGAAATATACCGTGTCGTTTTGTCCTTTGTCTGTAATATTTTCTCAAGTGTATATGACAATAGATTAAACGTCACAAAATAAAATAAATGCCCATGTAATTTTGGCAAAACACATCAGTATTTTGTCCTGTGTACTTCCTGAAGTGAATTTATATTTTTATTAGTATGTATCCAATATAAAATTGTATGCAATACATTCAGAATAACATGTTTATTGATTTAAATGTATTAATTGGTGGCATTTTTATTCATCTAGCAGTTACACAATCATGCCCTGATGCCTATTTTCCAGAAGTAGCCCACCACAGTATTATTTATTAACGCAACAATGTATGTTAATGTATACTTTTGTTTCTTATTGAACGACATGTTAGTATTTTTATTCACATCATTCATGAAAATCGGCAGTAGTAGAGAAGTAGAGAAATCATAGAGAGCAATTCATACCTGTACCGCTAGATATCAGTCAAGTAGCGTCAAAGACAGCCTGGGGCGTGACTGCGGCGTGACTTGGGTCATGGATAAAAATAGATACATTTCCACAGTGTTCACTACAAGTTTGTAGGGCAGGTATCATCAACTAGATTCAGCAGCAGGCCGATTTTTTCTTGAGCAGATGGTCAATGGGCTGGAACATAATTACAAATAATTTGTAGACTGCAAATTGACCGCAACAAGCCCAAACATAATCATTTCAAACCTTGCTTATATTTGTGTATGATCACATGTCTCTGTATTATGCATGGGAATACTTGGAAACAGATTTCCAAAATTAAAATCACTTGGAGCTGATTTCCTAGTGTTTTTATGTAACCGGTGTGAAATGGCTAGCTAGTTAGCGGTGTGCGCTAGTAGCATTTCAATCAGTGACATCACTCGCTCTGAGACCTTGAAGTAGTTGTTTCCCTTGCTCTGCAAGGGCTGCAGCTTTTGTGGAGCGACGGGTAACGGTGTTTCAAGGGTGACTGTTGTCGATGTGTGCAGAGGGTCCCTGGTTCAAGCCCAGGTAGGGGCGAGGAGAGGGACGGAAGCAACACTGTTACATTGGTGCCGTGACCCGGATCACTGGTTGCTGCGGAAAAAGGAGGAGGTCAAAGGGGGGTGAGTGTAACCGGTGTGAAATGGCTAGCTAGTTAGCGGTGTGCGCTAGTAGCATTTCAATCGGTGACGTCACTTGCTCTGAGACCTTGAAGTAGTTGTTTCCCTTGCTCTGCAAGGGCTGCGGCTTTTGTGGAGCGACGGGTAACGGTGCTTCGAGGGTGACTGTTGTCGATGTGTGCAGAGGGTCCCTGGTTCGAGCCCAGGTAGGGGCGAGGAGAGGGACGGAAGCAACACTGTTACATTGATGCTGTTGACCCGGATCACTGGTTGCTGCGGAAATGGAGGAGGTCAAAAGGGGGGTGAGTGTAACCGGTGTGAAATGGCTAGCTAGTTAGCGATGCGCGCTAGTAGCATTTCAATCGGTGACGTCACTCGCTCTGAGACCTTGAAGTAGTTGTTTCCCTTGCTCTGCAAGGGCCGTGGCTTTTGTGGAGCGACGGGTAACGGTGCTTCGAGGGTGACTGATGTCGATGTGTGCAGAGGGTCCCTGGTTCAAGCCCAGGTAGGGGCGAGGAGAGGGACGGAAGCAACACTGTTACATTTACAGTCTTTTATGTCCAACAATGAACATTTTGCTCCAAAAACTTTGGGAGCCAAATAAAACCACCTGTTGTAGGGACTTCACACATCAAATAAAATCAAATCAAATGTTATTTATCACATACACATGTTTAGCAGATGTTATTGCAGGTGTAGCGAAATGCTTGTGCTTCTAGCTGAGACAGTGCAGTTATATCTAACAAGTAATATCTAACAATTTCACAACATATACCCAATACACATAAATATAAGTAAGGAATGGAATTAAGAATATATACATATATGGAGCAATGACAGAGCGGCATGGACTAAGATACAGTAGAATAGTATTGAATACAGTATAGACATATGAGATGAGTAATGCAAGATATGTCAACATTATTATAGTGACTAGTGTTCCATTTGTTAAAGTGGCCAGTGATTTCAATAGGCAGCAGCAGCCTCTAATGTGCTTGTGATGGCTATTTAACCGTCTGATGGCCTTGAGATAGAAGCTGTTTTTCATTCTCTCGGTCCCAGCTTTGATGCACCTGTACTGACCTCGCCTTCTGGATGATAGTGGGGTGAACAGGCAGTGGCTCGGGTGGTTGATGTCCTTGATGATCTTTTTGGCCTTCCTGTGACATCGGGTGCCTGGAGAGCGGGTGTCCTGGAGACAGTTTGCCCCCGGTAATGCGTTTGGCAGACTGCACCACCCTCTGGAGAGCCCTGCGGTTGTGGGCGGTGCATTTACCGTACCAGGCTGTGATACAGCCCAACAGGATGCTCTCAATTGTGCATCTGTAAACGTTTTTGAGGGTTTTAGGTGCCAAGCCAAATTTCTTCAGCCTCCTGAGGTTGAAGAGGCTCTGTTGCGCCTTCTTCACCACACTGTCTGTGTGGGTGGACCATTTCGGTTTGTCAGTGATGTGTACGCCAAGGAACCTGAAGCTTTCCACCTTCTCCACTGCGGTCCCGTCGATGTGGATAGGGGGATGCACCCTCTGCTGTTTGCTGAAGTCCACGATTATCTCCTTTGTTTTGCACAGGTAGCATGGTTCATGGAGGCTCATGGGTGCAGAGGTTAATTCAATGTATGGAAATAAATAATAATGTGTCCTCAACTTGAACCCTGACCTATGACAGAGCATAGGCCAAATCATCATGTACTCTGTTAAGGCGGGTCAGGGCTAGTACTTAAAGTGTTACTATTCAGTGTGTGTTAGCCCAACATACCAAGTCTGTCTGCTCATGGTCCACACTGTTGTTTACAAAGTCTGTCTGCTCATGGTCCACACTGTTGTTTACAAAGTATTGGAATTCAATATTCTGTACCATTGGAACTAGATACCTTTGGACCACGTTCTTACCAACTGAGCCACACAGGACCACGGATTTCACATATTGAAAGGCAGGATAAACTGGACATAAAATGCAGAATAACAGGGTTATTTAATATATTTTTATGGATTCAAACCTCAAAGAATCACATTCCAGAGAGTGGAATTTCAGAGACATGCAGAGACGTCATGCCCATAGGGGGCAAAAGTGCACCTCAGATTTTGTAAAAAGTAATTTTAAATATTTGTATTTGATTTATTTTGTATTCATTTTTCAGATGTTAAAGTAATTACTAAACTTAATTTTTAAGACCACGTTTTATCATAATTATTTATAAAAATATCTGTCAGCTGTCTTTTCCTTAGTAAGTGGTTCCTTCCAAGGTGCACCACTGAGCAAAGATATGCTAGGCAGGGCGCTAGATACTCTAGTGCATGCAGACAGTATTGTCAGTGTAGGAGGAGAGAAAGTGTCAAGTGGGCGGCAGGTAGCTTAGTGGTTAAGAGCGTTGTGCCAGTAACCGAAAGGTCGCTGGTTCTAATCCCCGAGCTGACTAGGTGAAAAATCTGTTGATGTGCCCTTAAGCAAGGCACTTAACCCTAATTGCTCCTGTAAGTCGCTCTGGATAAGAGCGTCTGGTAAATGTAAGTGACACACACAGCGTTTGATTTGATTTTAGCTACCGGTCATGGGCAGGACTCGCAGGAGGTACAGTATGTTTGTAAATTAATTTGATGAAGTTATGAAGCCTATTGATTAGTTCTTGATGAATAAATAAAGCAAAAATATTTTTCTGTTTCTCTGTAATACTAGCCACCTAGCAATTTTATTAAGTTGGCTTTAGCTAGCCAGCTAGATAGGTTCCCAATCTTCCAACCTCATAACTAGCTACCAAGCCATTTCAGGCTATCGATCAAGTTAGAGTAGCTTGTCTAACTATCTTAGCTGGCATGCCTGCTGGCAAGGTTGTTATACTTTAGAAAATACTAAAATTGCTTTAACTGTTGGGTTATGATACTATACCAGTGATGTACTAAACTCCTAAGGCATAAAATGTCTTAAAGAATCAATGTGCATCATTAATTAAAATGACAATTTGTTATGAGAATTATTCAACAAACTATTTCAGTGTCTCTGTGCATCTCCCAAAAGGATCAAGAAACGGACAGAGTCCCGGTCTGCATAGTCAGAGATGTTTATTCATTGAGAATTCTGCCACAAAATGGTCATACAATATTTTTATACGCACACGTCATATGAAAATCCCTCCCCTCTGTAGGCAGGCTGTAGTTTTCCACTTTAAAACTGCTCTCCTGACCATCAGTTCACACACACACACACACACACATACACACATACATACACACACACATGCATACACACACACACACATGCATACACATGTACACACACATATACACATTTACACACATACATTTTCTTATCATAGTCTCTCTCCTCCCTAAATTCCTCAGTTATCGCCGTTCTCACAATATTCTGCACCATGTTTAACAGTTCCCCTTCTTCTTCGCCGTCCGGTCTAACTCCTACTCACATTGCTAAATAGTAACACAATGTCATAATCTTTACTGGTCCTACACTCACACATTACCAGGTAGTAGATTCTAACACATCTCACACAGTTTCGGAGTATAATAATTAGTCACTACTAAGAAAGTACTAATCACTTAAAACAAGAACATTTCACAACTATATTTAAGGGTGGAACATTTAGTCATTACTTTTAACCTGTATATATTTACATTTTTATATCAATCCACCCTTTGACTAAATTATCCACACTTTAATACACAGAAAATCATTACAATTACTTTTAAACTAGAGATTTATAGTTCTAGGTAAACATCCAGTCTCAAACTATCTGAATCGTCGTTGTCCTCCACCAAGCCTGGTGGGTCATATTCTTCATTCCTTAGGTCGGAGTCCGGGATTGGGCCGTATCTCACCATCTGTTGGGAAACTGCATTCTCCAACGCCCTGCTCACCAACCCTCGGACACAGGGAACAAGACAACAACCACATAATACAAGAATACCCATATAAACACTGGCTGCCACCAAGATGGTGGCTGCTATGGTTTTCCATTTACCAAACATGTTATCAAACCAACCAGTCATTGATGTATTCACCCCCCAGTTCTCAGCCCATTCTTTACTTAATGCAGTGAGACCTGCCAGTGCTCTAGTTACTGTACCATCTGGGGCTGTATTGTTGGGGATAAACATACAACAATGACCTCCCACCATCTTGTAAATCCGCCCTTCTCTGCTAAAAGCATATCGAGAGCCAAACTATTCCATCAGGTCATGAGTGAGGTGGCGGATAGTTGGCCTGAGATTCTCTTCACTGCATCCCTTGTCTAATTAACGAACCTTTGTAGATGTAATTAATACAGTAAACATTTGTATCAATCGTAACCAACCAGAAAAACGTTGTTGTAAACCCTTCTCCAATTTGATCTGTAATTCACATTACTTTGGTGTCTATAACATTGATAATCTCCGGGGGTCATGGTGAATTGGGGTGCCTTAGTATTATCCTTTTTAAGAGTGGTTATTTTAATATCAGAACAATTAGGTGGGGTTTGGTTTGATCCCAAATCTATCACACAAGAGAACATGGTCTGAGGCATAGGTGCAGTTACAAGGGTTGGCCTAACAATTAGTTTGACCCAACGCCCTAGCTGTGTAGTTCATCCACCTTACCCAGAAGTTCTCATTTTAAATTCCTTCTACTTCTCCTTGGTTCATTTCCTGCAAGAGGAAATATTCTACCCTTGGTGGTTTAGTGCTATTTGGGATTCTTTCTGAGGGCCTTCCAAGGGGTGTTAGACTAGTTTTTGATACCTCTGGTGATAGATAACATTAGATCTACCTGCTGTTCTGTCTCGGGGGTGGAAGATTAATTTCTCTCCTGAAAAATGAGCCTCACACATGTATTTTCCCCGACATCATCAACACAGACCCAATAGCTCCTTGCTCTGTCATCTTGCATAATTGACTTTACCGTTATCACCAGTTCCGTTTTACATTCATCATGGGTTTGTTTAATTCCCCATCGGTGTACTGCGTCCATTCCATTCTCATAGTATGTTCCCCAGGTACGTTTAAACACCTTTGCCCAAGGACATGAGCGTTCCCCAGTGCAAATGTATTTACCATACCTTCTAGGACCTAACTTTCTTGTACATGCCCCCTTCTTACCAAAGCCTCCAAAACCTCCTATCTCTTCATGGGAGAAGTCGAATGGTATCTTGAATCCCCCATCTTGTCCTAAACTGACTTTAACTATTAAAATAATCATTCCCCCAATAGTCTTTCTTGGTTTCAGTATTTCTACGAGATCGAATCAGTGCATAATTTCCCTGTTTAGGTTGACCTGGATTAATCCATAATATGGTTAACATGATGATGCAGCTCAGAGTCCCCCAAAATCCCCAAAACCGCCATCCCAATCCTGTCCCTGACCCACCTGCCTGGTACTTCCCCATACCCACACCTCTATAAACACCCCACAGTGATGAAAGGTCGGGGTAGGGTTTCTTCGTTAACAGAGTTTACCCCCGAACCCTAGTGGTTCAGTTCTTCTCTTTAACTCTGTGTGTGTTCAACGGTGTTGGTATGTGGGCCCACCTTTTTGCAGTGGGTAACGTGGACCCAAGCGGCTCTCTCAGCTATTCTTATAGCGAAGGCAGTTACCAATAGGACTTGGTATGGTCCCTCCCAGCGTAGCTGCTTTCAATCCTTTTTCCTGAACGATTGGATCCACACCCAGTCTCCAGGTTGTATACTATGAGTCACCTTCTCCTTTAATTCTCCTGTATGACACAAATTCTTAGACATACGGGTATGGTTAACGAACAATTTTCTCATGTATTCTGCTAGTGTATTCTCTAGTTCTATGTCTGCCTGTTCTGGTCCTGCCAACTGTGGCATTCTGTAAGGTCTTCCAAACACTTTAAAATATACATATATATATATATATATATTTTGTAATTCGTTATACCATAGGCCACAAAGTGTTTCCTAACCTGCTCTACCATCTAATCTATCCCCCCTATTGACACATTGTTTTACCCATGTGTCAATATTTCTGCATATCAAAACGGTGACTTTAATACATTTAATAATGTATCCTTATGCCAGGCATTATCTCGTAGGATTGTTCCTTTCTTTACAGTATGAAAATATATACACTCACCAACTGTAAGTCGCCCCGGATAAGAGAGTCTGCCAAATGGCCAAAATGTAAAATATAATCAAGAACATAGGAAATATCTGTTTCCCCGTATAGTGTTCCTGTCACCCTTCTTATAAATAACAAGCCCATAACCACCTTCCGGTAATCTACTGATTTAAACCTGTTGCATTAATTTATTAATTTATAAACCTATTGTTTAATAAATCCACTGTTTGCATTGAACACATCTCTCAGTCTCTCTAGGTATTGACTAATAGTCTCACTGTCTCCCTGCTTACACTCGTGGACTTTGGAGAAGTCGGCATGTCTGTGATAATATTCTCTCAGATTATCACAGAGTTGTGCCAATTTATCTCCATAAGCCCCTTTCTCTTCCCACTCTAACACCGGCACGTTCCAATCTCCGGGAACCCAGTTTCCCCTTACTGCCAGCCAGTCCTTCAACACTATCTGTCTGACTGCCCTCTCTAGTTCCCCTGTATTCAGCTTAAAGCTGGTGGTCAGCCCTTCCAAATCTCTTCTGAACTGGTGTACCCCCGTTTTAGGGTGGGGTATCCCTTCCACTGCTCTCACTACATCTCTCTGCTTCGTTTACTAAATCCTGGCATTAGTACATTCTATCCACACACCACCAAAAACTAATAACATATTTGCATACAAATAACTAGAAAGCATGAATTTAATGCCATTCTTGCTTAAACAATGCAATTCAACATTTCTCATCACCCAATTTCTATTACTTTTTTCACACAGGAAACCCTGTACAATCTCTATCCTCTATTGCTGACTTTCCATCTAACATTACTTTTCAACATTTCTCAAATCTAATTACCTCTGTTATCAACTAAAATTATTGTCACGATCGTCTTGACGAGAAGTAGACCAATACGCAGCGTGTTGAGCGAACATGATTGACTTTATTACCGTCAGTGATAATAAGCACACTACACAAAACAATAAACGACTCGTGAAGTCCACGGTGACAAAGACCGACAAGGAACAAAAACCCACAAACACAAAGTGAAACACAGACAGTTAAATATGGCTCCCAATCAGAGACAACCAGCACACAGCTGACACTCGTTGCCTCTGATTGGGAGTCACTCAGTCAAACATAGAAAATGACGAACTAGAAACACCCAACATAGAAACAGAACACATAGAATGAACACACCCTGGCTCAACATATAGAGTCCCAGAGCCAGGGTGTGACAATTATAGCCACCTCTTATGAGACCCCCAATCTGTCATTGTTTAGAATACAGCAGATATAGGTAACTGTCCTTTCTAAGTAGGCTACAAATAACACCAAACACATGCCGTAGTTGACCAGCATATATTGAATTTATCTCCATAGTATTAACATCCAATGTAGTGATTGACGTTCCTTAATGGAAACCCTAAATTGGCTTTGTACAATATTATATTAATTATGTCTCACCCATGATGTATGTCTACGTTTGGGTAAGCAAGTTAATATATAATTATTATTCCAATTATTATTTTATGAGGTCTCTAGCCTCTCATTCAACACAAATCCCCATCATCAAATATACTCCCAGCAGAACTGAAAAAACCCAAAACAGACTGTGATTTCCAGGACACTGCCCCTTTGTTTCTGGCCTCACTATCTCCCCGAGAGTTGGCACTCCCTTAAGGTCTCTCTTACTCCTCTTTTTCTCTCCCAATCTGCTCTTGGTAAACTGCATACTTGTTTAACCTCAATCAGTGTTGCTGTGCCGTTCTCCACCCTATCAAAGTATTTTTAATGGTCCTGCTTATCTCTGGTCTCATTCAACTGAGGAACGCTATATTTTTAATTGCTGATGGTAGGGCGTATCATTCCCCTGTCTCTGGTCTGGCTCGGGTATGCCACTGTTTGCGTTAAACACATCTACAGTGAGGGAAAAAAGTATTTGATCCCCTGCTGATTTTGTACGTTTGCCCACTGACAAAGAAATGATCAGTCTATAATTTTAATGGTAGGTTTATTTGAACAGTGAGAGACAGAATAACAACAACAAAAATCCAGAAAAACGCATGTCAAAAATGTTAATAATTGATTTGCATTTTAATGAGGGAAATAAGTATTTGACCCCCTCTCAATCAGAAAGATTTCTGGCTCCCAGGTGTCTTTTATACGAGCTGAGATTAGGAGCACACACTTAAAGGGAGTGCTCCTAATCTCAGTTTGTTACCTGAATAAAAGACACCTGTCCACAGAAGCAATCAATCAATCAGATTCCAAACTCTCCACCATGGCCAAGACCAAAGAGCTCTCCAAGGATGTCAGGGACAAGATTGTAGACCTACACAAGGCTGGAATGGGCTACAAGACCATCGCCAAGCAGCTTGGTGAGAAGGTGACAACAGTTGGTGCGATTATTCGCAAATGGAAGAAACACAAAATAACTGTCAATCTCCCTCGGCCTGGGGCTCCATGCAAGATCTTACCTCGTGGAGTTGCAATGATCATGAGAACGGTGAGGAATCAGCCCAGAACTACACGGGAGGATCTTGTCAATGATATCAAGGCAGCTGGGACCATAGTCACCAAGAAAACAATTGGTAACACACTACGCCGTGAAGGACTGAAATCCTGCAGCGCCCGCAAGGTCCCCCTGCTCAAGAAAGCACATATACAGGGCTGTCTGAAGTTTGCCAATGAACATCTGAATGATTCAGAGGAGAACTGGGTGAAAGTATTGTGGTCAGATCGAGCTCTTTGGCATCAACTCAACTTGCCGTGTTTGGAGGAGGAGGAATGCTGCCTATGACCCCAAGAACACCATCCCCACCGTCAAACATGGAGGTGGAAACATTATGCTTTGGGGGTGTTTTTCTGCTAAGGGGACAGGACAACTTCACCGCATCAAAGGGACGATGGACGGGGCCATGTACCGTCAAATCTTGGGTGAGAACCTCCTTCCCTCAGCCAGGGCATTGAAAATGCGTTGTGGATGGGTATTCCAGCATGACAATGACCCAAAACACACGGCCAAGGCAACAAAGGAGTGGCTCAAGAAAAAGCACATTAAGGTCCTGGAGTGGCCTAGCCAGTCTCCAGACCTTAATCCCATAGAAAATCTGTGGAGGGAGTTGAAGGTTAGAGTTGCCAAACGTCAGCCTCGAAACCTTAATGACTTGGAGAAGATCTGCAAAGAGGAGTGGAACAAAATCCCTCCTGAGATGTGTGCAAACCTGGTGGCCAACTACAAGAAATGTCTGACCTCTGTGATTGCCAACAAGGGTTTTTCCACCAAGTACTAAGTCATGTTTTGCAGAGGGGTCAAATACTTATTTCCCTCATTAAAATGCAAATAAATTTATAACATTTTTGACATGTGTTTTTCTGGATTTTGTTGTTGTTATTCTGTCTCTCACTGTTCAAATACACCTACCATTAACATTATAGACTGATCATGTCTTTGTCAGTGGGCAAATGTACAAAATCAGCAGGGGATCAAATACTTTTTTCCCTCACTGTATGACCCTCTCTAAGTACTGGCTGACAGTCTCACTATCCTCTATTTCAACACCGGGTAGTTTCATTTGGTAATGGCCTATTACCGTGAATCGTTACGGACCCACCAACATTTCACTTAAAATGGCTACGCATTGATCAATTTGCTACTTTAAATTATGACGTTACCCTCAGTCAATATTTTAGCAAGTTCTCAAATCAATTTCACCAAGTAATGAATAAAGACTACTGACCTTATCCTTGCAGCCTAGATTCAATGTAGGTTTGGATTCCGTCACCGTCTCTGTCATTAATCAGGTGTCCTCTGGCCTGTCTTAACCCTTAATGTCAAAGGGCAGGACTTTCTATTTACGAATGTATCATTCGCCCGTCGACGGTTTTCAGAGTTACCTGGAATGACAGAGGCAGGTATTGGATCAAGCTGTTATGAGAATTATTTAACAAACTATTTCAGTGTCTCTGTGCGTCTCCCAAAAGGATCAAGAAACGGACAGAGTCCTGGTCTGCATAGTCAGAGATGTTTATTCATTGAGAATTCTGCCACAAAATGGTCGTACAATATTTCTATACGCACACGCCATATGAAAATCCCTCCCCTCTGTAGACAGGCTGTAGTTTTCCACTTTAAAACTGCTCTCCTGACCATCAGTTCACACACACACACACACACACACATACACACACACACACACATGCATACACACACACACACATGCATACACACACATATACACACACATATACACATTTACACACATACATTTTCTTATCATAGTCTCTCTCCTCCCTAAATTCCTCAGTTATCGCCGTTCTCACAATATTCTGCACCATGTTTAACAGTTCCCCTTCTTCTTCGCCGTCCGGTCTAACTCCTACTCACATTGCTAAATAGTAACACAATGTCATAATCTTTACTGGTCCTACACTCACACATTACCAGGTAGTAGATTCTAACACATCTCACACAGTTTCGGAGTATAATAATTAGTCACTACTAAGAAAGTACTAATCACTTAAAACAAGAACATTTCACAACTATATTTAAGGGTGGAACATTTAGTCATTACTTTTAACCTGTATATATTTACATTTTTATATCACAATTGAACAGGTAAAGATGTATGCTTAGATAATAGAATTAGGCATAACGATTATGGCTCTAGATTGCAGGAAAAAGCTGTTTCAGGTTTTTAGAAAATGCTAATTTCTCCAAATACCACCCACCCTCCATTCTCACGTACTTTGTGCGCCCTCTAAAATAATGGGTGCATGATGTTTTTGATTAGATTTATTAGAGTCCCCATTAGCCGACACCAATTGCGACAGCTAGTCTTACTGGGGTCCGACACATAACAAAAAATACAAAATACTTTACAATTGACATATACTGAACAAAAATATAAAAACAACATGCAACAACTTCAAAGATTTGACTGAGTTACAGTTCATAGAAGGAAATCAGTCAATTTAAATAAATTCATTAGGCCCTAATCTATGACGCAGCCATGGGTGGGCATGGGAGGGCATAGGCCCACTCACTTGGTAGCCAGGCCAACCCAATGGGGAGCCAGGCCCAGCCAATCATTATGAGTTGTTCCCCACAAAAGGGTTTTATTACAGACAACACTTGAGACATCTTGTGGCATTGTGTTGCGTGACAAACTGCACATTTTAGAGTGGCCTTTTATTGTCCCCAGCACAAGGTGCACTTGTGTAATGATAATTCTGTTTACTCAGCTTCTTGATATGCCACATCTGTCAGGTGGATGGATTATCTTGGCAAAGGAGAAAAGCTCACTAACAGGGATATAAACAAATTGATGTACAACATTTGAGAGATATAAGCTTTTTCTGCATATGGAACATTTCTGGGATCTTTTATTTCAGCTCATGAAACATTGGACCAACACTTTTCATGTTGCGTTTATATTTTTGTTCTGTTACATAAAAAAAAAATAACATGAAGTGTGCATGTCTGCATCAATCAGTTACACATACATGTCAGTACTTACACACAAAAGAGTAGGTCACATGGGGGAGAGGCGTTGTGCCGTGAGGTGTTGCTTTATTCGTTTTTTGAAACCACTTGCGCTATATGAGATGGAAGGGAGTTCCATGCAATTATGGCTCTGAATAATAATGTATGTTTCCTTGAATTTGTTTGTACCTGGGGACTATGAAAATACCCTTGGTGGCATGTCTGGTGGGGTAAGTGTGTGTGTCAGTGCTGTGTGCAAGTTGACTGCAAACAATTTGGAATTTCCAACACATTGTTTCTTATAAAAACAAAAAATGATGCAGTCAGTTTTTCCTCAACTCATAGCCAAGAAAGACTGTTATGCATAGTATTGATATTAGCCCTCTCATTACAAGGAAGAGCAACATGTGCTGCTCTGTTCTGGGACAGCTGCAACTTAACTAGGTCCTTCTTTGCAGCACTACACCATACAGTGGGGGAAAAAAGTATTTAGTCAGCCACCAATTGTGCAAGTTCTCCCACTTAAAAAGATGAGAGAGGCCTGTAATTTTCATCATAGGTACACGTCAACTATGACAGACAAAATGAGATTTTTTTTTCTCCAGAAAATCACATTGTAGGATTTTTAATGAATTTATTTGCAAATTATGGTGGAAAATAAGTATTTGGTCAATAACACAAGTTTCTCAATACTTTGTTATATACCCTTTGTTGGCAATGACACAGGTCAAACGTTTTCTGTAAGTCTTCACAAGGTTTTCACACACTGTTGCTGGTATTTTGGCCCATTCCTCCATGCAGATCTCCTCTAGAGCAGTGATGTTTTGGGGCTGTCGCTGGGCAACACGGACTTTCAACTCCCTCCAAAGATTTTCTATGGGGTTGAGATCTGGAGACTGGCTAGACCACTCCAGGACCTTGAAATGCTTCTTACGAAGCCACTCCTTCGTTGCCCGGGCGGTGTGTTTGGGATCATTGTCATGCTGAAAGACCCAGCCACGTTTCATCTTCAATGCCCTTGCTGATGGAAGGAGGTTTTCACTCAAAATCTCACGATACATGGCCCCATTCATTCTTTCCTTTACACAGATCAGTCGTCCTGGTCCCTTTGCAGAAAAACAGCCCCAAAGCATGATGTTTCCACCCCCATGCTTCACAGTAGGTATGGTGTTCTTTGGATGCAACTCAGCATTCTTTGTCCTCCAAACACGACAAGTTGAGTTTTTACCAAAAAGTTATATTTTGGTTTCATCTGACCATATGACATTATCCCAATCCTCTTCTGGATCATCCAAATGCACTCTAGCAAACTTCAGACGGGCCTGGACATGTACTGGCTTAAGCAGGGGGACACGTCTGGCACTGCAGGATTTGAATCCCTGGCGGCGTAGTGTGTTACTGATGGTAGGCTTTGTTACTTTGGTCCCAGCTCTCTGCAGGTCATTCACTAGGTCCCCGCGTGTGGTTCTGGGATTTTTGCTCACCGTTCTTGTGATCATTTTGACCCCACGGGGTGAGATCTTGCGTGGAGCCCCAGATCGAGGGAGATTATCAGTGGTCTTGTATGTCTTCCATTTCCTAATAATTGCTCCCACCGTTGATTTCTTCAAACCAAGCTGCTTACCTATTGCAGATTCAGTCTTCCCAGCCTGGTGCAGGTCTACAATTTTGTTTCTGGTGTCCTTTGACAGCTCTTTGGTCTTGGCCATAGTGGAGTTTGGAGTGTGACTGTTTGAGGTTGTGGACAGGTGTCTTTTATACTGATAACAAGTTCAAACAGGTGCCATTAATACAGGTAACGAGTGGAGGACAGAGGAGCCTCTTAAAGAAGAAGTTACAGGTCTGTGAGAGCCAGAAATCTTGCTTGTTTGTAGGTGATCAAATACTTATTTTCCACCATAATTAGCAAATAAATTCATTAAAAATCCTACAATGTGATTTTCTGGATTTTCTTCCCTCAATTTGTCTGTCATAGTTGACTTGTACCTATGATGAAAATTACAGGCCTCTCTCATCTTTTTAAGTGGGAGAACTTGCACAATTGGTGGCTGACTAAATACTTTTTTCCCCCACTGTATGACTGGACAATAATCAAGATCAGATAAAACTAGAGCCTGCAGGACTTGCTTTGTGGAGTGTGGTGTCAAAAAAGCAGACCATCTCTTTATCACAGACAGACCTCTCCCCATCTTTACAACCACTGAATTAATATGTTTTGACCATGACAGTTTACAATCTATCGTAACACCAAGTAATTTAGTCTCCTCATCTTGTTCAACAGCCACACCATTCATTACCAGATTCAGCTGAGGTCTAGAATTTAGGGAATGCTTTTACATAATACAATGCTCTTAATTTTAGAGATGTTCAGGACCAGTTTATTACTGGCAACCCATTCTAAAGCTGACTGCAACTCTTTGTTTAGGGTTGCAGTGATTTCACTAGCTGCCCCTGCATGACACATTCTTCAGCCTTCATCTGTTGTCAAAGAGAATTGAAAAAACCCAGTCACAGCACAGTTTTATTTAATGCCACAACAATGTATGCACAATCATCACAAATTATACATAACTCTGGAGGATACCAATACCCTACCTATAGTCAGTTTTCAAAGGGAGTGCTATAAAACCAGACTAAGTGGAGGAAAAATAAGGTAGATAAATAAAATATGGATGATTGATGCCACATATTCTCTCTCCAGAGTCCAGTGTCATGCGTCAGTGGGTAGCGGTAGGACAGAGTCAGGCGCAGGACACAGAACTTAGTAAACGACGTACTTTACTTAACAAAAGTAACAGAGAATATCTTCCACGCAAGGAAGAAAATACCAGCTCACAAGAAAGACAGCAAAACAACAAACAATCACACACAACACCATGAGGAAACCAGAGGGTAAAATAGGGAAACAAATTAACGTGATGGGAATCAGGTGTGTGCAATCAAGACAAAACAAGTGGAACACAGAAACATAGATCGGTGGCAGCTAGTACTCCGGTGACGACGAACGCCGAAGCCTGCCCGAGCAAGGAGGAGGGGCAGCCTCAGCTGAATTTATGACATCCAGAGTCTCATGTCTAAGGTCACACAGGAGAAGAATGATCATATCCATTATTTTTCAGATGCAAATCTAATCCAGAAAAAATCTATACACTGATGTTTGGTCCTACAAGGTGAGGTGTCCTTTAAAAGTAAGGTGTGCATGACTGGTCATTTTATTTATTTATTTAAGCAGGATTGTCAACCACATGATCCAATTGCAAACTCACTTTTAATAATATATAAATATATGCCATTTAGCAGACTCTTTTATCCAAAGTGACTTACAGTCATGCATGCATAGATTCTACCAATGGGTGGCCCCGGGAATCGAACCCACAACCCTGGCGGTGCAAGCGCCATGCTCTACCAACTGAGCCATGCAGGACCACAATTAAGGAATAGAAGTCTCAAATCTAATCTAGGCCCATCTACATCTGCCTTCCACTCATGTCTGTGGCTCACACATCACAAACGAGATCTTCTCCTCTGCATAGGACAAAGCTGTGTTTAGCTGTGAGGCACCATTCTCAATTCCTCTTGTCTGTCCCTCGGTCGGGTAAAACGGACATGTAGTTTGGATCTTCTGGTGCCGTCGGCAGCACTGGGAGAGGTGGACACACAGTTCTTCTGGAAGTTCTCGTTCATGAAGGCGTAGACGATGGGGTTGTTGAAGGAGTTGGAGCGCTAGATGGAACCGCTCGTTCAGGTAATCTGAGGATTGGAATGATAACGTGGGATTTAATTAGGTGGGATTGGTTAGATAATGTGGTACTTAATCCTTAAGAGTCGATTGACACACCCGTGTGTCAATCTAATTAACATAATAAAAAAATCTATATCCATCTGTTTAAAGGGATACTTCGGAATTTTGGCACTGAGGTCCTTTATCTACTTCCCCAGAGTCAGATGATCTCGTGGATACCATGTCAGCCATCCGCATCTTCGGTGGAATGTGGCAGAGCTACAGTGCTGTTTGTCAGACCAGGAGACATCCCGAAAATGTGTCTTCTCACGAAAACGTCTGTAGCGTCTGAACGGTGTGACCACACTATGGAAAGATGAGACACTCACAAACACGATGGTGTTCTCAGTTTTTCTCTATGTCCCCCACAAGCCCCACAGGACTCGTCTGAAGTTGGTACCGCGGATGTGCCAATTTATGTCTGTAGCGTCCGAACCGTTTGGGTTACAAACTAATATGACCACTCTATGGAAAGACGAGACTCCGTTTTGCTCTATGACTCCCGCAAGTGTCACAGGACTCGTCTGAAGGTAACCCGGTACCGGTTAAAAAAATTAATGGAAGTATGGAAGCAGTTTTGTGCCAACCTAAAAAGGAGGTCCCTAAATATATACATATTTCCTTAGCCTTCTTATATCTCCTAGATAGAGGACAGACACTTCAAAACCTTATTCTTTATCATTTATTTTTTGAAAGCTTGTTTTGCCATTTATGATTGTGTTATTCAGTGCGTTTCTATGGGCTATAGTAGTAAAGGCCAAATTCGATATTTCATCAAATATATATACAGCTGCAGAAAAAATTAAGAGACCACTGCAAAAGTATCAGTTTCTCTGGTTTTACTATTTATAGGTATGTGTTTGGGTAAAAATAACATTTTTGTTTTATTCTATAATCTACTGACAACATTTCTCCCAAATTCCAAATAAAAATATTGTCATTTAGAGCATTTATTTGCAGAAAATGACAATTGGTCAAAATATCAAAAGAGATGCAGTGTTGTCAGACCTCGTATAATGCAAAGAAAATAAGTTTATGTTCATTTTTAAACAACACAATAGTAATGTTTTAACTTAGGAAGAGTTCAGAAATCAATATTTGGTGGAATAACCCTAAACTTCAATCACAGCTTTCATGCGTCTTGGCATGCTCTCCACCAGTCTTTCACATTGATGTTGGGTGACTTTATGCCACTCCTGGCGCAATGGGGTTCAGGTCTGGAGATTGGGCTGGCCATGACAGGTTCTTGATCTGATGGTCCTCCATCCACACCTTGATTGACCTGGCTGTGTGGCATGGCGCATTGTCCTGCTGGAAAAACCAATCCTCAGAGTTGGGGAACAATGTCAGAGCAAAACGAAGCACGTTTTCTTCCAGGACAACCTTGTACGTGGCTTGATTCATGCGTCCTTCACAGAGACAAATCTGCCCGATTCCAGCCTTGCTGAAGCACCCCCAGATCATCACCGATCCTACACCAAATTTTACAGTGGGTGCGAGACACTGTGGCTTGTAGGCCTCTCCAGGTCTCCGTCTAACCATTAGATGACCAGGTGTTGGGCAAAGCTGAAAATTGGATTCATCAGAGAAGATGACCTTACTCCAGTCCTCTACGGTCCAATCCTTATGGTCTTTTGCAAACCTCAGCCTGGCTCTTCTTTTCTTCTCATTGATGAAGTGCTTTTTTATAGTTTTGCACGACTTCAACCCTGCCCCTAGGAGCCTGTTTCGAACCGTCCTCGCCATGCACTTCACTCCAGCTGCCATTTGCCATTCTTTTTGTAGGTCACTTGATGTCATCCTACGGTTGTTGAGTGACATTCAAATTAGTTGGCGGTCATCCCGGTCAGTAGAGAGTCGTTTCGCCCTCTGCCGGACTGTAGCTTTGTTGTCCCCAATGTCTGCTGCTTGACCTTGTTCTTATGAACCGCCGTCTTTGAAATTTTAAGGATGGAAGCAACCTGACGCTCACTGTATCCCTTTGCCAGTAAAGCCAGAATTGATCCCTTCTTTTCCTCACTCAAAACATTATTTTTCAACTCTTTTGGCATGGTCATTAGTTATTTTTTTATTAATATTACTTTTGAGGTACTATTAGCACTGTTTTTGCCATCCAGCTGGTCCTATTGCAAGAGGACAGTGATGACCACAGAAGTGTTTTTTTTATACTTTTCCTCATTAAATAAGATTTGGTTCATGTGATCACCTAATCAGTACCTAATTCAGTAGAATGAGGTGTGCCTGTGTTGGAATTCAACAGACACTGGAATGGAATGGCTGTCATACATGTAGAGATGCTGATTTTAAAAACATTGCAGTGGTCTCTTGATTTTTTCCACAGCTGTACATATTTTTTGGTATACCTACAGGGGTCCTACAATTCAAAATCAAATAGCTAAATGATCCATGTGTCACGATCGTCGGTGAGAGAGGAGGACCAAGGCGCAGCGTTGAATGCGAACATATTTATTTATATAATGATCACACGATCAAAACAACAAAACGAAAACGTGACGTCCCTGGTTACATACACAAACCAACACGGAACAAGAAACCACAATGAATGAATGCCTAACGGCTACCTAAGTATGACTCCCAATCAGAGACAACGAGCTACAGCCGTCTCCGATTGGGAGCCACCCTGGCCAACATAGATATACAACAACTAGAACCAACACACATGAAAACTCACACCCTGGCTCAACATACTAGAGTCCCCAGAGCCAGGGCGTGACAGTACCCCCCCCTAAAGGCGCAGACTCTGACCGCGCCAACCAAATACCACAGGGGAGGGACCGGGTGGGCACTCCGCCTTGGCGGCGGATCCGGCTCCGGGCATGATCCCCACTCGCTCTCTAACCCCCCAAAGTACCCCTGGTCCGGTCTGGCCCTGCTGACCGGAGCTGGACTGCACACTGGTGGAGCAGATTGCTCTAGCTCCGGCGTGAAGCAGCTGACCCGTGCTGAACCAGGCACCAGTGGAACAGGCACGGGCTGTGCCGGACTGACGACGCACACCACTGACTTGGTGCGGGGAGCAGGAACGGGCCGAGCCGGGCTGACGAAGCGCACCACTGACTTGGTGCGGGGAGCAGGAACAGGCCGAGCCGGGCTGACGAAGCGCACCACTGACTTGGTGCGGGGAGCAGGAACGGGCCGAGCCGGGCTGACGAAGCGCACCACTGACTTGGTGCGGGGAGCAGGAACGGGCCGAGCCGGGCTGACGAAGCGCACCACTGACTTGGTGCGGGGAGCAGGAACGGGCCGAGCCAGGCTGACGAAGCGCACCACTGACTTGGTGCGGGGAGCAGGAACAGGCCGAGCCGGGCTGACGAAGTGCACCACTGACTTGGTGCGGGGAGCAGGAACGGGCCGAGCCGGGCTGACGAAGCGCACCACTGACTTGGTGCGGGGAGCAGGAACGGGCCGAGCCGGGCTGACGACGCACACCATTGGCCTGGTACGGGGAGCAGGAACAGGCCGGACCGTACTGGGGACACACACCACTGGTCCTACGCAGGGATCTGGAATGGGCCGGACCGGACTGGTAACACACCCCAGTACCTCTCGCCGTGCCTCTACACCTTCCATCCCCTCTTCGACCAGTGGCCCCCATAACCTGGCGGCCTCCTCTGCCAACCCGCTGGGCCGCTCTGCCGCGGTCTCCTGCTGGCCCGTCGTCCACGGCGTTAGCCCCCCCCTAAAAATGTTCTGGGCGTCTCTCCTACCCGTGGACCAGGTCTCCATGTCCCTCGCCAGCCTCTCGCCCTTCTGCTTCCATGTCAAGCCCTTCTCTTCCTCACCCGGCTTGACCCAGTCGAGGAGGCGAAGGAGATCTGCTAGAGATCTCCCTGGCGATGGCTCCTGGACACGCTGCTTGGTCCAGTCTTGGTGGTTTCTTCTGTCACGATCGTCGGTGAGAGAGGAGGACCAAGGCGCAGCGTTGAATGCGAACATATTTATTTATATAATGATCACACGATCAAAACAACAAAACGTGACGTCCCTGGTTACATACACAAACCAACACGGAACAAGAAACCACAATGAATGAATGCCTAACGGCTACCTAAGTATGACTCCCAATCAGAGACAACGAGCTACAGCCGTCTCCGATTGGGAGCCACCCTGGCCAACATAGATATACAACAACTAGAACCAACACACATGAAAACTCACACCCTGGCTCAACATACTAGAGTCCCCAGAGCCAGGGCGTGACACCATGGTATGACCATCTTAAAACAATTCCATGATCCATGGTATGAACATCTTAAAACAATTTCATGTTAGCTTAGTAGAACCCCCCAAACCCCCCTCCAACATTTGTCTTAATAACTTATTTCCAGTCTCCCCATTATGTTTTTTTTCTTCATAACAGCAATAACCTAACAATAGGACGCAAAGCAGCCTCTCCATTCTCCCTGGGACATCCATCTCTGGGTCTCACTTCCAATCATATGAAGCCATAATTTAAATCAACTTTCAGATCAACTGAAGGATTTAAAGGAGAGAAGTGTGTTATGGCTATTGGCTAGTCAGACAGACTTACTGTACTCAGAGAGCATGTGGACGGTGTGGAATGGGGCCCAGCACACAGTGAATAGCACCACAATGGTAATCATCATCTTGATGGCTCTCCTCTTCCTTCTAATCAGCATCACACCAACAAAGAAGACAAGAAACACGTCTTAATCTGTCAGGTTAACATGGTTAATATGATTAACATGGTTAATATGATAATATTCTTATACTCAGTATTAAGTAAAATTATTATAATTATGTCACGGATGGGATCTCCCACGGGAGTAACCAACATCTTGACCATTAGACCAAGAGGAAATTCTTTCTTGACACTGATTTTGAAGTCGCAGGCAGGGGGGCTACCTTATCAAGAGACCATGAGCAACCATGTACCGACTCCTGTCCGCTGCAATCACTCTGTACCTACATAATGTAACTACCATGTACAGTTGAAGTCGGAAGTTTACATACACCTGTCACACCCTGGCTCTGGGGACTCTATATGTTGAGCCAGGGTGTGTAGATTCTATGTGTTTGTGTTCTGTGTTTTAGTTCTAGTTGTTTAATTTCTATGTTGGCCAGTGTGGTTCTCAATCAGAGGCAACAAGGGTCAGCTGTTGCTGGTTGTCTCTGATTGGGAACCACATTTAAACAGGCTGTTTTCCCACAGTAGTTGTGGGATCTTGTTCCTTATGGTTTGTTCCGTGTTGGTTGTGTTTAACCTAGGACATCACGTTATCGTTTATTGTTTTGTTCGTGTTATCACTTTTGATAATAAAGTATGTTCGCTCATCACGCTGCGCCTTGGTCTACTCCGTTCAACGATCGTGACAGAAGATCCCACCATACCAGGACCAAGCAGCGTGTCCAGGAGCAGGCAGCCTGGACATGGGAGGAAGCGCCGGGTAAGGAGCTGGAGAGGTTGGCGATGGCCCAGGTGGGCCAATTGTGGTCCTGGGAGGACATGCTCGGGGGAAGAGGGCCATGGGCTAAGGTTAAGGCCCTGGCGAGAGAGGAGCAACGGCGTCAACAGTGTCGTCGTCGGACGGACGAGAGGCAACCCCAGAAAATGTTTAGGGGGGGCACACGGCATGGGCGACTGGGCAGCAGGAGGCTGCCACAGGGCGAAATGGGAGATTAGGAGAGGAGGCCACCGGGTTTGGGGGGCCAGAAGGCAGGTTGGCGGAGCCTGGATGGAGAGCAGAGCCAACTCCCCGTACTCAGGCATGGCAGCATGAGACTGGGCAGGTTCCGGGGTATGCGGAGCTGCGTACTGTGCCACGAGTGGTCCGGCATAGTCCGGTACGTCCTGTGCGAGCACCCCGCACGTGTCGTGCGAAGGTGGTCATGCAGCCAGGACGGAGTGTGCCGGCTCAGCGCTCGTGGCCTCCAGTGCCTCTCCTCGGTCCCGGATATCCTGCGCCAGTGTCACGTGCTGTTATGCCAGTACGGGTACACAGCCCTGTACGTCCTGTGCTGATGCCTCACACAGAGTGTGTGAAGGTAGGCATTCAGCCAGGACGGGTTGTGGCAGCTCTTCACTCCAGGCCTCCTATTCGTCTCCACAGCCCGGCCCGGCCTGTTCCTGCTCCTCGCACCAAGCCTCCGGTGCGCATCGCCAGCCCAGCCCGGCCTGTTCCTGCCACTCGCACCAAGCCTACGGTGTGCGTCGCCAGCCCGGCCAGGCCTGTTCCTGCCACTCGCACCAAGCCTACGGTGTGCGTCGCCAGCCCGGCCCGGCCTGTTCCTGCCCTTCGCACCAAGCCTACGGTGCGCATCGCCAGCCCAGCCCGGCCTGTTCCTGCTCCCCGCACCAAGCTAATGGTGCGCGTCTCCAGCCCGGCCCGGCCTGTTCCTGCTCCCCGCACCAAGCTAATGGTGCGCGTCGCCAGCCCGGCCCGGCCTGTTCCTGCCACTCGCACCAAGCCTACGGTGCGCGTCGCCAGCCCGGCCCGGCCTGTTCCTGCCACTCGCACCAAGCCTACGGTGCGCGTCGCCAGCCCGGCCCGGCCTGTTCCTGCCACTCGCACCAAGCCTACGGTGCGCGTCGCCAGCCCGGCCCGGCCTGTTCCTGCCACTCGCACCAAGCCTACGGTGCACGTCGCCAGCCCGGCCCGGCCTGTTCCTGCCACTCGCACCAAGCCAGGGGTGCGAGTCGTCAGCCCGGTAAGGCCCGTTCCTGCTCCACGCACCAAGCCAGGGGTGCGAGTCGTCAGCCCGGTAAGGCCCGTTCCTGCTCCACGCACCAAGCCAGGGGTGCGCATCGTCAGCCCGGTCCGGCCCGTTGCTGCTCCACGCACCAAGCCAGGGGTGCGCATCGTCAGCCCGGTCCGGCCCGTTCCTGCTCCACGCACCAAGCCAGGGGTGCGCATCGTCAGCCCGGTACGGCCCGTTCCGGCTCCACGCACCAAGCCAGGGGTGCGCATCGTCAGCCCGGTCCGGCCCGTAGCTGCTCCACGCACCAAGCCAGGGGTGCGCATCGTCAGCCCGGTCCGGCCCGTTCCTGCTCCACGCACCAAGCCAGGGGTGCGCATCGTCAGCCCGGTCCGGCCCGTTGCTGCTCCACGCACCAAGCCAGGGGTGCGCATCGTCAGCCCGGTCCGGCCCGTTCCTGCTCCACGCACCAAGCCAGGGGTGTGCGTCGTCAGTCCGGCACAACCCGTGCCTGGGTCACCGGTGCCTGGTCAGGTACCGGTCAGCTGCTCCACACCGGAGCTTAAGCAATCCGCTCCTACGATGTCCAGTCCAGCTCCAGCCAGCGGGGCCAGACCGGACCAGGGGCGCTACGGGGGGATTATTGGAGGGTGGTGGGCAAGCCCGGAGCCGGAACCGCCTCCGAGGAGGAATGCCCACCCAGCCCTCCCCTGTTTGGTTTATGTTGAGGCGCGGTCGCAGTCCGCGCCTTTGGGGGGGGGTACTGTCACACCCTGGCTCTGGGGACTCTATATGTTGAGCCAGGGTGTGTAGATTCTATGTGTTTGTGTTCTGTGTTTTAGTTCTAGTTGTTTCATTTCTATGTTGGCCAGTGTGGTTCTCAATCAGAGGCAACGAGTGTCAGCTGTTGCTGGTTGTCTCTGATTGGGAACCACATTTAAACAGGCTGTTTTCCCACAGTAGTTGTGGGATCTTGTTCCTTATGGTTTGTTCCGTGTTGGTTGTGTTTAACCTAGGACATCACGTTATCGTTTATTGTTTTGTTTGTGTTATCACTTTTGATAATAAAGTATGTTCGCTCATCACGCTGCGCCTTGGTCTACTCCGTTCAACGATCGTGACAACACCTTAGCCAAATACATTTAAACTCAGTTTTTCACAATTGCTGACATTTAATCCTAGTAAAAATTCCCTGTTTTAGGTCAGTTAGGATCACCACTTTATTTTAAGAATGTGAAATGTTAGAATAATTGTAGAGAGAATGATTTATTTCAGCTTTTACTTCTTTCATCACATTCCCAGTGGGTCAGAAGTTTACATACACTCAATTAGTATTTGGTAGCATTGCCTTTAAATTGTTTAACTTGGGTCAAACGTTTTGGATAGCCTTCAACAAGCTTCCCACAATAAGTTGGGTGAATTTTGGCCCATTCCTCCTGACAGAGCTGGTGTAACTGAGTCAGGTTTGTAGGCCTCCTTGCTCAC
>NW_028159950.1:27500-29014 GCF_964263955.1 Coregonus lavaretus | reverse complement strand
GTGGCAAAGAAATTAACATTATGTCCTGAAAACAAAGCATTATGTTTAGGGCAAATCCAACACAACACATCACTGAGTACCACTCTTTCATATTTTCAAGCATGGTGGTGGCTGCATCATGTTATGGGTATGCTTGTCATCGGCAAGGACTGGGGAGTTGTTTAGGATAAAAAACAAATGGAATAGAGCTAAGCACAGGCTAAATCCTAGAGGAAAACCTGGTTCAGTCTGCTTTCCACCAGACACTGGGAGATGAATTCACCTTTCAGCAGGACAATAACCTAAAACACAAGGTCAAATCTACACTGGAGTTGCTTACCAAGACGACATTGAATGTTCCTAAATGGCCTAGTTACAGTTTTGTCTTAAATCTATAGAAAAACTTGAAAATGGCTGTCTATCAATGATCAACAACCAACTTGACAGAGCTTGAATAATTTAAGAATATTGTGCAAATATTGTACAATCCAGGTGTGCAAAGCTCTTAGAGACTTACCCAGAAAGACTCACAGCTGTAATCGCTGCCAAAGGTGATTCTAACATGTATTGACTCAGGGGTGTGAATACTTATGTAAATCAGATGTTTCTGTATTTAATTTTCTATAAGTTTGCAAAAATGTCTAAAAACATGTTTTAATTTTGTCGTTATGGGGTACTGTGTGTAGACGGATTAGGAAAAAAACAATTTGATCCATTTTGAATTCTCAGGCTATAACAACATGTGGAATAAGTCAAGGGGTATGAATACTTTCTGAAGGCACTGTATCTTACATTCACATCTATTACAACACTGTGTCATCTGAGGGTTTTCCTGGTAAAAGATTGTATGTGAACCTGGCCACAGATTATCAATAGTAGCATTCAAAACCCCCAAATACACTGGACAATGAACCCCGGTTTGACCCTGGGTCTGTCTTCAGTGTATTTGGGTCAAGTTATCAGACTAAGTGATAATCAGGGAATTGTTCTCCTATTGTATATACCATCAGATGATGTGATGACCAGAACACTCAGAACTTGATGATGCATAAAAATGTATTCCTCCCTGTCTTCCAGACATTCACATGCTGAGGACCATGACACCAGAGAACATGTGTCACATGACCCCGCCGCCGCTCCCCCCGCACGGCCACGGTTATCCCAACATGCACCGGGACATGTACATGAAGCCTGAGCCAATGATCTCGCAGTACCCCATTGGTCCCGCCTCCAATGGGAGTGGCCAGGACCTGCATCAGAGCCAGATGATGCATCAACTATTGCAACACCCACAACAGGGGCAAGAGTGAGTGATCAATCAATCAATCAATTAACCAATCAATCAATCAACCAAACAATCAATCAATTGTAAGCATCTGCAGTTGTAAAGAGGAGGAGGATGAAGATAGTGTATATACTGAGATACAGTAGGTAGTGTATATAATGTAGATACTGAGATACTGTAGATATTGTAGGTACTGAGATGCTGTAGACACTGAGATGCTGTAGGTGGGGGGGTGTAGGGAGGGAGGGAG
>NW_028159950.1:0-25000 GCF_964263955.1 Coregonus lavaretus | reverse complement strand
GTCACACAGTCTATGTATGCTCATAACAATTTAATGGGTAACATAACCAACATAGCCATCATAACTAACATAGCCATCATAACCAACATAGCCATCATAACCAACATAGCCATCATAACCAACATAGCCATCATAACCAACATAGCCATCATAACCATCATAACCAACATAGCCATCATAACCAACATAGCCATCATAACTAACATAGCCATCATAACCGACATAGCCATCATAACTAACATAGCCATCATAACCAACATAGCCATCATAACCAACATAGCCATCATAACCAACATAGCCATCATAACTAACATAGCCATTATAACTAACATAGCCATCATAACCAACATAGCCATCATAACCAACATAGCCATCATAACCAACATAGCCATCATAAGCAACATAGCCATCATAACCATCATAAACAACATAGCCATCATAACCAACATAGCCATCATAACCAACATAGCCATCATAACCAACATAGCCATCATAACCAACATAGCCATCATAACCAACATAACCATCATAACCAACATAGCCATCATAACCAACATAGCCATCATAACCAACATAACCATCATAACTAACATAACCATCATAACCAACATAACCATCATAACCAACATAGCCATCATAACCAACATAGCCGGCAGGTAGCTTAGTGGTTAAGAGCGTCTAATCCCCGAGCTGACCAGGTGAAAAATCTGTCGATGTGCCCTTGAGCAAGGCACTTAACCCTAATTGCTCCTGTAAGTCGCTCTGGATAAGAGCGTCTGCTAAATGACATTTAAAAAAAAATATATATATATATATAGTCTAACAGCTGTCATAAAATAACTGTCTCCAGGGTAGGGGAGGGAACGGCCGGCAGGGATGTAGCTCAGTTGATAGAGCATGGCGTTTGCAACGCCAGGGTTGTGGGTTCGTTTCCCACGGGGGGCCAGTATGAAAATGTATGCACTCACTTAACTGTAAGTCGCTCTGGATAAGAGCGTCTGCTAAAATGTAAAATGTAAATAGCCATCATAACCAACATAGCCATCATAACCAACACAGCCATTATAACCAATGTTGGTTATGTTAACCCATTATAGTATATAGAGTGTGTGACTTTCTTTCTTTTTATATATAGTGAGGGGGTAAAAGTATTTGATCCCCTGCTGATTTTGTACGTTTGCCCACTGACAGAGACATGATCAGTCTATACTTTTTATGGTAGGTTTATTTGAACAGTGAGAGACAGAATAACAACAACAAAATCCAGAAAAACGATTTGCATTTTAATGAGGGAAATAAGTATTTGACCCCTTAACAAAACATGACTTAGTACTTGGTGGCAAAACCCTTGTTGGCAATCACAGAGGTCAGACGTTTCTTGTAGTTGACATCCTTGGAGAGCTCTTTGGTCTTGGCCATGGTGGAGAGTTTGGAATCTGATTGATTGATTGCTTCTGTGGACAGGTGTCTTTTATACAGGTAACAAGCTGAGATTAGGAGCACTCCCTTTAAGAGTGTGCTCCTAATCTCAGCTCGTTACCTGTATAAAAGACACCTGGGAGCCAGAAATCTTTCTGATTGAGAGGGGGTCAAATACTTATTTCCCTCATTAAAATGCAAATCAATTTTTTTGAAATGCGTTTTTCTGGATTTTTTTGTTGTTATTCTGTCTCTCACTGTTCAAATAAACCTACCATTAAAATTATAGACTGATCATTTTCTTTGTCAGTGGGCAAACGTACAAAATCAGCAGGGGATCAAATACTTTTTTCCCTCACTGTAGTTTACTCTCTGTTAGTCAGCACCTACAAACATTTTGGGTTACACGTCAGCTCATGCTTTTATGTGAATAAAATACATAACAATGTGCAGATTAAAATGTGATCTTGTGTTTCCCCCAAACCCAGTAGACATTGTTTCTGGCCCAGGTTTGATGGTGGATGCTGATAACTCGTACCTGGACCCTAACTACCAGTGTATAAAATGGCAGCCGCACCAGCAGAACAAGTGGACTCCGCTGTATGACATCAACTGCAAAGAGCTGTAAGTGTCTCTCTGCACAGTTAACTTGACTTAAACCCTTTTGCTCCTTGATTAATTCATAGGCTACCATATGTAAATTAATATGTTATCTGTTTGTTTTGTTTTCATGAGAAATAAGATAGTGACAAGGATAGAATTTATAAAGCAGAGAGAGAGAACGAGAGAGAGAGAGGAGCGAGAGAAGGGGGGAGAGAGAGGGGGGGGGAGAGAGAGAGAGAGGGGGGAGAGAGGGGGGGAGAGAGAGAGGGGGGGAGAAGGGGGGAGAGAGGGGGGGGAGAGAGAGAGGAGCGAGAGAAGGGGGAGAGAGAGAGGGGGGGAGAGAGGGGGGGGAGAAGGGGGAGAGAGAGGGGGGGAGAGAGAGAGGAGCGAGAGAAGGGGGGAGAGAGAGAGGGGGGGAGAGAGAGAGAGAGAGAGGGGGGAGAGAGGGGGGGAGAGAGAGAGAGGGGGAGAGAGGGGGGAGAGAGAGAGATGTGTAATGGTATGCAGGGTGGGAGGAGAGAACAGAATGATCCAGAGAAACAGAGGGTTTTATAGATTCCTTGGAAGTGAGTGATGCGGGGGAGTGAGTAAGAGCAGGTTTCGGTTAAGAAAGAGTATGAAGGGGAGGAGAGGAGAGGGGGGTAGATAACGAGGGAAGGGGAGGGGATGGAGGAGGGGGGTGGATAACGAGGGAAGGGGAGGGGGGTGGAGGAGGGGGGTGGAAATGAGAGGAGCTGGTGGAGGACAAGAGGAGGGGAGGGGGGTGAAGGATAAATGAGGGGATGGAAATGAGAGGAGCTGGTGGAGGATAAATGTGCAAACACCTACTTGTGGACATTGCTATGCCGAACTGGGAAGTCTGAGATTGAGGGATGAGGGGTGGAGGTGGGGAGGGGTGGGGGTTGGGTTTAGTGCATACCGTTATGTTATCGTCATCGTAGCTGGTACACTCACGTTTAACACATTATAATCTGGAAGAAATATATGGAGTATAACATGATTAGGAATACTATTTATCCTCGTAAGTGGGGTCTGTAAGGTCTTCAACATTTACATCATTTAGCAGACGCTCTTATCCAGAGCGACTTACAGGAGCAATTAGGGTTAAGTGCTTTGCTCAAGGGCACATCAACAGATTTTTCACCTAGTCGGCTCAGGGATTAGAACCAGAGACCTTTCGGTTACTGGCACAACGCTCTTAACCACTGAGCTACCTGCCGCATTCAACATGACTCATATACCATAGTGGAGTCTGTCTGTAAGGTCTTCAACATGACTCGTATACCATAGTGGAGTCTGTCTGTAAGGTCTTCAACATGACTCGTATACCATAGTGGGGTCTGTAAGGTCTTCAACATGACTCGTATACCATAGTGGAGTCTGTCTGTAAGGTCTTCAACATGACTCGTATACCATAGTGGGGTCTGTCTGTAAGGTCTTCAACATGACTCGTATACCATAGTGGGGTCTGTAAGGTCTTCAACATGACTCGTATACCATAGTGGAGTCTGTCTGTAAGGTCTTCAACATGACTCGTATACCATAGTGGAGTCTGTCTGTAAGGTCTTCAACATGACTCGTATACCATAGTGGGGTCTGTAAGGTCTTCAACATGACTCGTATACCATAGTGGAGTCTGTCTGTAAGGTCTTCAACATGACTCGTATACCATAGTGGGGTCTGTCTGTAAGGTCTTCAACATGACTCGTATACCATAGTGGGGTCTGTCTGTAAGGTCTTCAACATGACTCGTATACCATAGTGGGGTCTGTCTGTAAGGTCTTCAACATGACTCGTATACCATAGTGGGGTCTGTCTGTAAGGTCTTCAACATGACTCCTATACCATAGTGGAGTCTGTAAGGTCTTCAACATGACTCGTATACCATAGTGGAGTCTGTCTGTAAGGTCTTCAACATGGTGTTGACTAGTGGAATTATACTGAATAAAAATATAAACGCAACATGTAAAGCGTTGGTCCCATGTTTCTTGAGCTGAAATAAAACATCCCAGAAATTTTCCATACGCACAAAAAGCGTATTTCTCAAATGTTGTGCACAAATGTGTTTACATCCCTGTTAGTGATAATTTCTCCTTTGCCAAGATAATCCATCTACCTGACAGGTGTCGCATATCAAGAAGCTGATTAAACAGCGTGATCATTACACAGGTGCACCTTGTGCTGGGGACAATAAAAGGCCACTCTAAAATGTGCAGTTTTGTCACACAACACAATGCCACAGATGTGTCAAGTTTTGAGGAAGCATGCAATTGGCATGCTGACGGAAGAAAAGTCCACCAGAGCTGTTGCCAGAGAATTTAATGTTCATTTCTCTACCATAAGCCGCCTCCAACGTCGCTTTAGAGAATTTGGAAGTACGTCCAACCGGCCTCACAACCTCAGATCATGTGTAACCACGCCAGTCCAGGACCTCGACATCCGGCTTCTTCACCTGCAGGATCGTCTGAGACCAGCCACCCGGACAGCTGATGAAACTGTGGATTTGCACAACTGAGGAATTTCTGCACAAACTGTCAGAAACCGTCTCAGGGAAGCTCATCTGCGTTCTCGTCGTCCTCACCAGGGACTTGACCCTACTGCAGTTCGGCGTCGTAACTGACTTCAGTTGACAAATGCTCACCTTCGATGGACACTGGCACGCTGGGGAAGTGTGCTCTTCACGGATGAATCCCCGTTTCAACTGTACCGGGCAGATGGCGTCGTGTGGGCGAGCGGTTTGCTGATGTCAACGTTGTGAACAGAGTGCCCCATGGTGGCGGTGGGGTTATGGTATGGGCAGGCATAAGATATGGACAATGAACACAACTGCATTTTATTGATGGCAATTTGAAAGCACATTCATCCAACGCCATCACCTCATGCTTCAGCATGTTAATGCACGGCCCCATGTCGCAAGGATCTGTACACAATTCCTGGAAGCTGAAAATGTCCCAGTTCTTCCATGGCCTGCATACTCAACAGACGTATTAACCATTAAACATGTTTGGGATGCTCTGGATCAACGTGTATGACAGCATGTTCCAGTTCCCGCCAATATCCAGCAACTTCGCACAGCCATTGAAGAGGAGTGGGACAACATTCCACAGGCCACAATCAACAGCCTGATCAACTCTATGTGAAGGAGATGTGTCACGCTCCATGAGGCAAATGGTGGTCACACCAGATACTGACTGGTTTTCTGATCCACGCCCCTACCATTTTTGAAAAAGGGATCTGTGACCAATTGTGATGAGGTGTGAATGAAGGAGTCAGGAGCAGGAGGTAAAACACTGAAGTACAGAGTTTATTCCGTTTACATAAATAAAACGCACCCAGCGTCAAAACGAAACTATCACGAGGGAAAATATTCCACCTTGGCAATAACAAATGGAAGAGTAGCTCAACCGAGCTCCTCGCTCTCACAATGAAACAATCACTCACAAAGACAAGGGGAACAGAGGGAACACTTATACACATACTAATTAGGGGAATGAGCACCAGGTGTGTGTGATTGACAAGACAAGACATGACAAGTGGAGTGATGAGAATGGGATCGGCAGTAGCTAGTAAGCCGGTGACGACGAACGCCGAAACCTGCCCGAACAAGGAGGGGAGGCAGCCTCGGCGGAAGTCGTGACACCAATAGATGCATATCTGTATTCCCAGTCGTGGAATCCATAGATTAGGGCCTAATGAATTTATTATATAACTCAGTAAAGTCTTTGAAATTGTTGCATGTTGCGTTTATATTTTTATTCAGTGTATATTCTCCTGTATTGGAAGGACACAGACAAAAATTAGCCTGTTAACACTTTTGATAATGTTGTTTATTTGGGATTTGTGTGGACATGTGTGGACATATCATTGGATGACTGAGTAAAGCCTTTTAGTGAGAACAATAAAAAAGAGAAGCAAGATTTCAAACCTATTGATGAACCTATTGATGAACCTATTGATGAACCTATTGATGAACCTATTGATGAACCTAGTGATGAACCTATTGATGAACCTATTGATGAACCTATTGATGAATCCAGTGATGAACCTATTGATGAATCTAGTGATGAACCTATTGATGAATCTAGTGATGAACCTATTGATGAACCTATTGATGAACATATTGATGAACCTATTGATGAACCTATTGATGAACCTATTGATGAACCTATTGATGAACCTAGTGATGAACCTATTGATGAACCTATTGATGAACCTATTGATGAACCTAGTGATGAATCTAGTGATGAACCTATTGATGAACCTATTGATGAACCTATTGATGAACCTATTGATGAGCCTATTGATGAATCTATTGATGAACCTATTGATGAACCTAGTGATGAACCTAGTGATGAACCTAGTGATGAACCTATTGATGAACCTATTGATGAACCTATTGATGAAGCTAGTGATGAACCTATTGATGAATCTATTGATGAACCTATTGATGAATCTAGTGATGAACCTATTGATGAACCTATTGATGAACCTATTGATGAATCTAGTGATGAACCTATTGATGAATCTATTGATTAACCTATTGATGAACCTATTGATGAACCTATTGATGAACCTATTGATGAACCTATTGATGAATCTAGTGATGAACCTATTGATGAACCTATTGATGAACCTATTGATGAATCTAGTGATGAACCTATTCAAATCAAATCACATTTTATTGGTTGTGTACACAGTTTAGCAAGTGTTATGGCGGGTGCAGCAAAATGCTTATGTTCCTGTCAATCAATGCAGTAAATGTCAACAAGGACACAATAATAACAAATAATACAAGTATCTAACATTTAGTACAGCAGGAGATATATAAACAGTATGTAGACATTATTAAAGTGACCAGTGTTCAATGACTCTATGTACATAGGGCAGCAGTCCCTAAGGTGCAGGGTAGAGAACCCAGTGGTAGCCCACTAGTAACAGTGACTGAGGGGCAGAGTAGGGTAGTGGGCAGAGGGCAGGGTACTGGACAGAGGGCAGGGTAGGGGGCAGAGGGCAGGGTACTGGACAGAGGGCAGGGTAGGGGGCAGAGGGCAGGGTAGGGGGCAGAGGGCAGGGTAGTGGGCAGAGGGCAGGGTACTGGACAGAGGGCAGGGTACTGGGCAGAGGGCAGGGTACTGGGCAGAGGGCAGGGTACTGGGCAGAGGGCAGGATAGTGGGCAGAGTAGGGTACTGGACAGAGGGCAGGGTACTGGACAGAGGGCAGGGTAGAGGGCAGGGTACTGGGCAGAGGGCAGGGTACTGGACAGAGGGCAGGGTACTGGACAGAGGGCAGGGTAGAGGGCAGGGTACTGGGCAGAGGGCAGGGTACTGGGCAGAGGGCAGGGTACTGGACAGAGGGCAGGGTACTGGACAGAGGGCAGGGTAGGGGGCAGAGGGCAGGGTACTGGACAGAGGGCAGGGTACTGGGCAGAGGGCAGGGTACTGGACAGAGGGCAGGGTAGTGGGCAGAGTAGGGTACTGGACAGAGGGCAGGGTACTGGGCAGAGGGCAGGGTACTGGGCAGAGGGCAGGGTACTGGACAGAGGGCAGGGTACTGGACAGAGGGCAGGGTAGAGGGCAGGGTACTGGGCAGAGGGCAGGGTACTGGACAGAGGGCAGGGTACTGGACAGAGGGCAGGGTACTGGACAGAGGGCAGGGTAGTGGACAGAGGGCAGGGTACTGGGCAGAGGGCAGGGTAGGGGGCAGAGGGCAGGGTACTGGGCAGAGGGCAGGGTACTGGGCAGAGGGCAGGGTACTGGACAGAGGGCAGGGTACTGGACAGAGGGCAGGGTAGGGGGCAGAGGGCAGGGTACTGGACAGAGGGCAGGGTACTGGACAGAGGGCAGGGTACTGGGAAGAGGGCAGGGTACTGGACAGAGGGCAGGGTACTGGACAGAGGGCAGGGTAGGGGGCAGAGGGCAGGGTACTGGACAGAGGGCAGGGTACTGGGCAGAGGGCAGGGTACTGGACAGAGGGCAGGGTAGTGGGCAGAGTAGGGTACTGGACAGAGGGCAGGGTACTGGGCAGAGGGCAGGGTACTGGGCAGAGGGCAGGGTACTGGACAGAGGGCAGTGTACTGGACAGAGGGCAGGGTAGTGGGCAGAGTAGGGTACTGGACAGAGGGCAGGGTACTGGGCAGAGGGCAGGGTACTGGGCAGAGGGCAGGGTACTGGGCAGAGGGCAGGGTACTGGGCAGAGGGCAGGGTACTGGACAGAGGGCAGGGTAGTGGGCAGAGTAGGGTACTGGACAGAGGGCAGGGTACTGGGCAGAGGGCAGGGTACTGGGCAGAGGGCAGGGTACTGGACAGAGGGCAGGGTACTGGACAGAGGGCAGGGTAGTGGGCAGAGTAGGGTACTGGACAGAGGGCAGGGTACTGGGCAGAGGGCAGGGTACTGGGCAGAGGGCAGGGTACTGGGCAGAGGGCAGGGTACTGGGCAGAGGGCAGGGTACTGGGCAGAGGGCAGGGTACTGGGCGGAGGGCAGGGTAGTGGGCAGAGGGCAGGGTACTGGGCAGAGGGCAGGGTACTGGGCAGAGGGCAGGGTACTGGACAGAGGGCAGGGTACTGGACAGAGGGCAGGGTACTGGGCAGAGGGCAGGGTACTGGGCAGAGGGCAGGGTACTGGGCAGAGGGCAGGGTACTGGACAGAGGGCAGGGTACTGGACAGAGGGCAGGGTACTGGACAGAGGGCAGGGTACTGGGCAGAGGGCAGGGTAGGGGGCAGAGGGCAGGGTACTGGGCAGAGGGTAGGGTACTAGGCAGAGGGCAGTGTAGTGGGCAGAGGGCAGGGTAGTGGGCACAGGGCAGGGTACTGGGCAGAGGGCAGGGTACTGGGCAGAGGGCAGGGTACTGGGCACAGGGCAGGGTACTGGGCAGAGGGCAGGGTAGTGGACAGAGGGCAGGGTAGTGGGCACAGGGCAGGGTACTGGGCACAGGGCAGGGTACTGGGCAGAGGGCAGGGTACTGGGCAGAGGGCAGGGTACTGGACAGAGGGCAGGGTAAGCTGTTTAACAGTCTAATGGCCTGGAGATAGAAGCTGTTTTTCAGTCTCTTGATCCTAGCTTTGATGCACCTGTACTGTCTCCTCCTTCTAGATGATAGTGGGGTTGAACAGGCCGTGGCTCGGGTGGCTGATGTCCTTGATAAATGATGAACCTTTGTGAACCTTGCCTCTAACCAATCAGAGTATCAAAGCCAATGACACATTTTCAAAACACCACTTTACCCACGTGTGTTCTGGCTCTTGCCCAACCCATCAGTTTGTGGGACCAATCAGAACGGTTAGAATTTGTTTGTGTTCTAGAAATCGTCAGGGAGGTACTCAGATCCAGACTCATTGAGGAGAAGAATCGAACGTCCGTGGGCGTGGCCTAGCGTTTGGGTAGCCAGGCAGATGTGAACCAATCCCTTTTACACAAACCTCTCTTTTCATCCAACCCTCCATATTTAGCTCAATGAGTGCAAGTACAATGACAGAGAACATAGAGTATATGAACCGAATGATGAACTTCTATGAAATTATTGACCAACCCTTATAGACTGAACTCTCTGTCCATCCATCTATCCTTCTCTCCATCCATTTCTCCCTCCCTCTCTAGCCCGATGCCCACCTATCGCGTTGACGCTGATAAAGGCTTTAACTTCTCCCTGGCGGACGACGCCTTCGTGTGTCAGAAGAAAAATCACTTCCAGGTCACCGTGTACTGCGGCATGCTGGGAGATCCCAAGTACATCAAGACCAGCGAGGGCCTCCAGCCTATCGACTGCTTCTATCTCAAACTCAATGGGGTTAAGGTGAGGGAGGAGAGGTGATCCACTTTGTGAATCCCTGATCATCCCCTAGCCTTTACCTCCTAGCTGACGTCCCTCCTGTAGATGGAAGATCATTGGATAGGTTTTAAACAAAATGATAATTGGTTCAACTTGCCTTCTGATTAGCAAGGGGGAGGTTTGGCCACCTATCCAATCCCTTCAGGTCTACATGAGGAAGGGGCCAGGGTTTGATTTAATTTAATACTACTTTCTTTCATCAACTGACTGAATCGTCTCCTGTGTTGCCTTCCAGCTGGAAGCCATGAACCAGTCCATCAACGTGGAGCAGTCCCAGTCAGACCGCAGCAAGAGACCATTCAAACCAGTACTGTGAGTCTCTGTCTCCTAGCACTGATTTGGCTATTAGCTAGAGAATGATTGTGATCCCTCTGAATGAGACCGTCTGCTAAATTACTCAAACGTAAACAGGCCACGGAGGGAGGAAAATACTGTATATGAGAGGGGAAGGCAAAGACACCATTTTGAAAAAGTCGAAAAGGTAATGTTTAACGTGTCATTTGTAATGTTTAACGTGTTTTCAGGGTGACAATACCCCCGGAGCAGGTTACCAAGGTAACAGTGGGACGACTACACTTCAGTGAGACCACAGCCAATAACATGAGGAAGAAAGGCAAACCCAACCCTGACCAGAGGTAATATACTAACGCACCCCACCCTGACCAGAGGTAATATACTAACGCACCCAACCCTGACCAGAGGTAATATACTAACACACCCCACCCTGACCAGAGGTAATATACTAACACACCCCACCCTGACCAGAGGTAATATACTAACACACCCCACCCTGACCAGAGGTAATATACTAACACACCCCACCCTGACCAGAGGTAATATACTAACACACCCCACCCTGACCAGAGGTAATATACTAACACACCCAACCCTGACCAGAGGTAATATACTAACACACCCCACCCCGACCAGAGGTAATATACTAACACACCCTGACCAGAGGTAATATACTAACACACCCCACCCTGACCAGAGGTAATATACTAACGCACCCAACCCTGACCAGAGGTAATATACTAACACACCCCACCCTGACCAGAGGTAATATACTCACACACTGACCAGAGGTAATATACTAACGCACCCCACCCTGACCAGAGGTAATATACTAACACACCCCACCCTGACCAGAGGTAATATACTAACGCACCCCACCCTGACCAGAGGTAATATACTAACACACCCCACCCTGACCAGAGGTAATATACTAACACACCCCACCCTGACCAGAGGTAATATACTAACACACCCCACCCTGACCAGAGGTAATATACTAACACACCCCACCCTGACCAGAGGTAATATACTAACACACCCCACCCTGACCAGAGGTAATATACTAACACACCCCACCCTGACCAGAGGTAATATACTAACACACCCCACCCTGACCAGAGGTAATATACTAACACACCCTGACCAGAGGTAATATACTAACACACCCTGACCAGAGGTAATATACTAACACACCCTGACCAGAGGTAATATACTAACACACCCCACCCTGACCAGAGGTAATATACTAACACACCCCACCCTGACCAGAGGTAATATACTAACGCACCCCACCCTGACCAGAGGTAAAATACTAACACACCCTGACCAGAGGTAATATACTAACACACCCCACCCTGACCAGAGGTAATATACTAACACACCCCACCCTGACCAGAGGTAATATACTAACACACCCCACCCTGACCAGAGGTAATATACTAACACACCCCACCCTGACCAGAGGTAATATACTAACACACCCCACCCTGACCAGAGGTAATATACTAACACACCCCACCCTGACCAGAGGTAATATACTAACACACCCCACCCTGACCAGAGGTAATATACTAACACACCCTGACCAGAGGTAATATACTAACACACCCCACCCTGACCAGAGGTAATATACTAACACACCCTGACCAGAGGTAATATACTAACACACCCCACCCTGACCAGAGGTAATATACTAACACACCCCACCCTGACCAGAGGTAATATACTAACACACCCCACCCTGACCAGAGGTAATATACTAACACACCCCACCCTGACCAGAGGTAATATACTAACACACCCCACCCTGACCAGAGGTAATATACTAACACACCCTGACCAGAGGTAATATACTAACACACCCCACCCTGACCAGAGGTAATATACTAACACACCCTGACCAGAGGTAATATACTAACACACCCCACCCCGACCAGAGGTAATATACTAACACACCCCACCCTGACCAGAGGTAATATACTAACACACCCCACCCTGACCAGAGGTAATATACTAACACACCCCACCCTGACCAGAGGTAATATACTAACACACCCCACCCTGACCAGAGGTAATATACTAACACACCCTGACCAGAGGTAATATACTAACACACCCCACCCTGACCAGAGGTAATATACTAACACACCCTGACCAGAGGTAATATACTAACACACCCTGACCAGAGGTAATATACTAACACACCCTGACCAGAGGTAATATACTAACACACCCCACCCTGACCAGAGGTAATATACTAACACACCCTGACCAGAGGTAATATACTAGGTGTCCTGAGTGGCGCAGTGGTCTAAGGCACTGCATCGCAGTGCTAACTGTGCCACTAGATCCTGGTTCGAATCCAGGCTCTGTCGCAGCCGGCCGCGACCGGGAGACTCATGGGCGGCGCACAATTGGCCCAGCGTCGTCCAGGGTAGGGGAGGGAATGGCCGGCAGGGATGTAGCTTAGTTGATAGAGCATGGCGTTTGCAACGCCAGGGTTGTGGGTTCGATTCCCACGAGGGGCCAGTATAAAAAAATATGTATTCACTAACTGTAAGTCGCTCTGGATAAGAGCGTCTGCTAAATGACGTAAATGTAAATGTAAATGTAATACTAACACACCCCACCCTGACCAGAGGTAATATACTAACACACCCCACCCCGACCAGAGGTAATATACTAACACACCCTGACCAGAGGTAATATACTAACACACCCCACCCTGACCAGAGGTAATATACTAACACACCCCACCCTGACCAGAGGTAATATACTAACACACCCCACCCTGACCAGAGGTAATATACTAACACAACCTGACCAGAGGTAATATACTAACACACCCCACCCCGACCAGAGGTAATATACTAACACACCCCACCCTGACCAGAGGTAATATACTAACACACCCCACCCTGACCAGAGGTAATATACTAACACACCCCACCCTGACCAGAGGTAATATACTAACACACCCTGACCAGAGGTAATATACTAACACACCCTGACCAGAGGTAATATACTAACACACCCCACCCTGACCAGAGGTAATATACTAACACACCCTGACCAGAGGTAATATACTAACACACCCTGACCAGAGGTAATATACTAACACACCCCACCCTGACCAGAGGTAATATACTAACACACCCCACCCTGACCAGAGGTAATATACTAACACACCCTGACCAGAGGTAATATACTAACACACCCCACCCTGACCAGAGGTAATATACTAACACACCCCACCCTGACCAGAGGTAATATACTAACACACCCCACCCTGACCAGAGGTAATATACTAACGCACCCCACCCTGACCAGAGGTAATATACTAACACACCCCACCCTGACCAGAGGTAATATACTAACACACCCTGACCAGAGGTAATATACTAACACACCCCACCCTGACCAGAGGTAATATACTAACACACCCTGACCAGAGGTAATATACTAACACACCCCACCCTGACCAGAGGTAATATACTAACACACCCTGACCAGAGGTAATATACTAACACACCCCACCCTGACCAGAGGTAATATACTAACACACCCCACCCTGACCAGAGGTAATATACTAACACACCCCACCCTGACCAGAGGTAATATACTAACACACCCTGACCAGAGGTAATATACTAACGCACCCCACCCCGACCAGAGGTAATATACTAACACACCCCACCCTGACCAGAGGTAATATACTAACACACCCCACCCTGACCAGAGGTAATATACTAACACACCCCACCCTGACCAGAGGTAATATACTAACACACCCCACCCTGACCAGAGGTAATATACTAACACACCCCACCCTGACCAGAGGTAATATACTAACACACCCCACCCTGACCAGAGGTAATATACTAACACACCCCACCCTGACCAGAGGTAATATACTAACACACCCCACCCTGACCAGAGGTAATATACTAACACACCCCACCCTGACCAGAGGTAATATACTAACACACCCTGACCAGAGGTAATATACTAACACACCCCACCCTGACCAGAGGTAATATACTAACACACCCTGACCAGAGGTAATATACTAACACACCCCACCCTGACCAGAGGTAATATACTAACACAACCTGACCAGAGGTAATATACTAACACACCCTGACCAGAGGTAATATACTAACACACCCCACCCCGACCAGAGGTAATATACTAACACACCCCACCCTGACCAGAGGTAATATACTAACACACCCCACCCTGACCAGAGGTAATATACTAACACACCCCACCCTGACCAGAGGTAATATACTAACACACCCCACCCTGACCAGAGGTAATATACTAACACACCCTGACCAGAGGTAATATACTAACACACCCTGACCAGAGGTAATATACTAACACACCCCACCCTGACCAGAGGTAATATACTAACACACCCCACCCTGACCAGAGGTAATATACTAACACACCCCACCCTGACCAGAGGTATTATACTAACACACCCAACCCTGACCAGAGGTAATATACTAACACACCCCACCCTGACCAGAGGTAATATACTAACACACCCCACCCTGACCAGAGGTAATATACTAACACACCCTGACCAGAGGTAATATACTAACACACCCCACCCTGACCAGAGGTAATATACTAACACACCCTGACCAGAGGTAATATACTAACACACCCCACCCTGACCAGAGGTAATATACTAACACACCCTGACCAGAGGTAATATACTAACACACCCTGACCAGAGGTAATATACTAACACACCCCACCCTGACCAGAGGTAATATACTAACACACCCCACCCTGACCAGAGGTAATATACTAACACACCCTGACCAGAGGTAATATACTAACACACCCTGACCAGAGGTAATATACTAACACACCCCACCCTGACCAGAGGTAATATACTAACACACCCCACCCTGACCAGAGGTAATATACTAACACACCCCACCCTGACCAGAGGTAATATACTAACACACCCTGACCAGAGGTAATTTACTAACACACCCCACCCTGACCAGAGGTAATATACTAACACACCCTGACCAGAGGTAATATACTAACACACCCCACCCTGACCAGAGGTAATATACTAACACACCCCACCCTGACCAGAGGTAATATACTAACACACCCCACCCTGACCAGAGGTAATATACTAACACACCCCACCCTGACCAGAGGTAATATACTAACACACCCCACCCTGACCAGAGGTAATATACTAACACACCCCACCCTGACCAGAGGTAATATACTAACACACCCTGACCAGAGGAAATATACTAACACACCCCACCCTGACCAGAGGTAATATACTAACACACCCCACCCTGACCAGAGGTAATATACTAACACACCCTGACCAGAGGTAATATACTAACACACCCTGACCAGAGGTAATATACTAACACACCCCACCCTGAACAGAGGTAATATACTAACACACCCCACCCTGACCAGAGGTAATATACTAACACACCCCACCCTGACCAGAGGTAATATACTAACACACCCCACCCTGACCAGAGGTAATATACTAACACACCCTGACCAGAGGTAATATACTAACACACCCTGACCAGAGGTAATATACTAACATACCCCACCCTGACCAGAGGTAATATACTAACGCACCCTGACCAGAGGTAATATACTAACACACCCCACCCTGACCAGAGGTAATATACTAACACACCCCACCCTGACCAGAGGTAATATACTAACACACCCCACCCTGACCAGAGGTAATATACTAACACACCCCACCCTGACCAGAGGTAATATACTAACACACCCCACCCTGACCAGAGGTAATATACTAACGCACCCTGACCAGAGGTAATATACTAACGCACCCCACCCCGACCAGAGGTAATATACTAACACACCCCACCCTGACCAGAGGTAATATACTAACACACCCCACCCTGACCAGAGGTAATATACTAACACACCCCACCCTGACCAGAGGTAATATACTAACACACCCCACCCTGACCAGAGGTAATATACTAACACACCCCACCCTGACCAGAGGTAATATACTAACACACCCCACCCTGACCAGAGGTAATATACTAACACACCCCACCCTGACCAGAGGTAATATACTAACACACCCTGACCAGAGGTAATATACTAACGCACCCCACCCCGACCAGAGGTAATATACTAACACACCCCACCCTGACCAGAGGTAATATACTAACACACCCTGACCAGAGGTAATATACTAACACACCCTGACCAGAGGTAATATACTAACATACCCCACCCTGACCAGAGGTAATATACTAACGCACCCTGACCAGAGGTAATATACTAACACACCCTGACCAGAGGTAATATACTAACACACCCTGACCAGAGGTAATATACTAACATACCCCACCCTGACCAGAGGTAATATACTAACGCACCCTGACCAGAGGTAATATACTAACACACCCTGACCAGAGGTAATATACTAACGCACCCCACCCCGACCAGAGGTAATATACTAACACACCCCAACCTGACCAGAGGTAATATACTAACACACCCTGACCAGAGGTAATATACTAACACACCCCACCCTGACCAGAGGTAATATACTAACACACCCCACCCTGACCAGAGGTAATATACTAACACACCCTGACCAGAGGTAATATACTAACACACCCCACCCTGACCAGAGGTAATATACTAACACACCCTGACCAGAGGTAATATACTAACACACCCTGACCAGAGGTAATATACTAACACACCCCACCCTGACCAGAGGTAATATACTAACACACCCCACCATTTAAAAGGTGTTTACTTTCCGTTATCAAATAAATTTAATGGAAATACAAAGACACAAATGTGTGAATCGTTTTGAATTGTTTTGCTTCGTAGGTACTTCATGTTGGTGGTGGCGCTGCAGGTCCAAGCCCACAGTCAGAGCTTCACGGTGGCCGCGCAGGTGTCGGAGAGGATCATCGTCAGGGTAACCTCTGTCAGTCTGACCGTGTCTGTCTGTCTGTCCGTCCTCCTCTGATCTATCTCAGTATTTACCTAGCAGGAAATAAACTGACATTCACATTTACATTTACATCATTTAGCAGACGCTCTTATCCAGAGCGACTTACAAATTGAAGTCGGGTTGTGCTCATGATTCCAAAATTGGAACTTTTGGTTTCCTTACTGAATTGAAATGGAATTGAGCCCAACTCTGATACCCATCTTTCTGCATCTGTTATGGTCTAGATTCTTTGTTCTGTAAATATAATAATAAATCATGTTTTCTTTAGATCTGTGTTGAGGCTCTTACGAATTCCCTGCAGATCATCTAAACATGTTTAGGAAGCTACTCAGTGTAGAACTAGCACTGCAAACGGAAGAGGAGTCCAGGACTGATTACATACGTAACTCTAATCATATTTTCTCAGTCTAAATATCTCTGTTTTGTCTGTCCCTCCCTCTCTGGGTTTCAGGCGTCTAACCCAGGTCAGTTTGAGAGTGACAGTGAGGTGCTGTGGCAGCGCGGCCAGCTGGCTGACTCAGTCTACCACCACGGCCGGGTCGGCATCAACACCGACCGGCCAGACGAGGCCATGGTCATCCACGGCAACCTGAAGGTCATGGGGTCACTGGTGCACCCTTCGGACATACGGGCTAAAGAGAACGTCCACGAGGTGAGGGGGGGGGGGTGTTCTGTCTGTCTGCATGTGTTTGTGTAGTTATGAAAATGCATGCTCGATCTTCATCAAAATATTCCCTGAGATAATTGTTTTTTATTTGTACTATGCAATATTACAATAATTCACAACATGTTATATCCTGTTTTCTGTTCATTGTCCTGAAACCATACAGCCATCTAACTGTAGCTATAAGTTCTGTATGTTCTGTATGTTCTATATGTTCTGTATGTTCTATATGTTCTGTATGTTCTATATGTTCTGTATGTTCTATATGTTCTATACGTTCTGTATGTTCTATATGTTCTATACGTTCTGTATGTTCTATACGTTCTGTATGTTCTATAAGTTCTGTATGTTCTATATGTTCTGTATGTTCTATATGTTCTGTATGTTCTATATGTTCTATAAGTTCTGTATGTTCTATATGTTCTATATGTTCTGTATGTTCTGTATGTTCTATATGTTCTATATGTTCTGTATGTTCTGTATGTTCTATGTGTTCTATGTGTTCTGTATGTTCTATATGTTCTGTATGTTCTATATGTTCTATAAGTTCTGTATGTTCTGTATGTTCTATATGTTCTATATGTTCTGTATGTTCTGTATGTTCTATATGTTCTGTATGTTCTGTATGTTCTATATGTTCTATATGTTCTGTATGTTCTATATGTTCTATATGTTCTGTATGTTCTGTATGTTCTATATGTTCTATATGTTCTGTATGTTCTGTATGTTCTATATGTTCTGTATGTTCTATATGTTCTATATGTTCTGTATGTTCTGTATGTTCTATATGTTCTGTATGTTCTGTATGTTCTATAAGTTCTGTATGTTCTATATGTTCTGTATGTTCTATATGTTCTATATGTTCTGTATGTTCTGTATGTTCTATATGTTCTGTATGTTCTATATGTTCTATATGTTCTGTATGTTCTGTATGTTCTATATGTTCTGTATGTTCTATATGTTCTATATGTTCTATATGTTCTGTATGTTCTATATGTTCTATATGTTCTGTAAGTTCTGTATATTCTATATGTTCTATGTGTTCTATGTGTTCTGTATGTTCTGTATGTTCTATGTGTTCTATGTGTTCTGTATGTTCTGTATGTTCTGTATGTTCTGTATGTTCTATATGTTCTGTATGTTCTATATGTTCTGTATGTTCTATAAGCTCTGTATGTTCTGTATGTTCTATATGTTCTGTATGTTCTATAAGTTCTGTATGTTCTGTATGTTCTGTATGTTCTATATGTTCTGTATGTTCTATATGTTCTGTATGTTCTATATGTTCTATATGTTCTGTATGTTCTATATGTTCTGTATGTTCTATAAGTTCTGTATGTTCTGTATGTAGCTCCATAGTAACATCCATACATTGTCATCCTCTGTGTGTGTGTGTGTGTGTGTGTGTGTGTGTGTGTGTGTGTGTGTGTGTGTGTGTGTGTGTGTGTGTGTGTGTGTGTGTGTGTGTGTGTGTGTGTGTGTGTGTGTGTGTGTGTGTGTGTGTGTGTGTGTGTTTTCAGGTGGACACTACAGACAACCTGAAGCGGATCAGTCAGATGAGGCTGGTTCATTATCAGTACAAGCCAGAGTTTGCTTCCAGCATGGGCATAGACACCAGCCCAGAGACTGGTAACATATACAACACCTTGTTTTAGGTTATACATTATAGACAACCAATAGACAACCAATAGCAACCAATAGCAACCAATTGCAATCAATATACAACCCATAGCACTAGAAATCTATTGTATTCAAATCAAATCAAATCAAATCAAATTTTATTGGTCACATGCGCCGAATACAACAGGTGCACACATTACAGTGAAATGCTTACTTACAGCCCTTAACCAACAGTGCATTTATTTTTAACAAAAAAGTAAGAATAAAACAACAACAAAAAAGTGTTGAGAAAAAAAGAGCAGAAGTAAAATAAAGTGACAGTAGGGAGGCTATATATACAGTAAAATAAAGTGACAGTAGGGAGGCTATATATACAGGGGGGTACCGTTGCATAGTCAATGTGCGGGGGCACCGGCTAGTTGAGGTAGTTGAGGTAATATGTACATGTGGGTAGAGTTAAAGTGACTATGCATAAATACTTAACAGAGTAGCAGCAGCGTAAAAAGGATGGGGTGGGGGGGCAGTGCAAATAGTCCGGGTAGCCATGATTAGCTGTTCAGGAGTCTTATGGCTTGGGGGTAGAAGCTGTTGAGAAGTCTTTTGGACCTAGACTTGGCACTCCGGTACCGCTTGCCGTGCGGTAGCAGAGAGAACAGTCTATGACTAGGGTGGCTGGAGTCTTTGACAATTTTGAGGGCCTTCCTCTGACACCGCCTGGTATAGAGGTCCTGGATGGCAGGGAGCTTTGCCCCAGTGATGTACTGGGCCGTACGCACTACCCTCTGTAGTGCCCTGCGGTCAGAGGCCAAGCAGTTGCCATACCAGGCGGTGATGCAACCAGTCAGGATGCTCTCGATGGTGCAGCTGTAGAATTTTTTGAGGATCTGAGGACCCATGCCAAATCTTTTTAGTCTCCTGAGGGGGAATAGGCTTTGTCGTGCCCTCTTCACGACTGTCTTGGTGTGTTTGGACCATGATAGTTCGTTGGTGATGTGGACACCAAGGAACTTGAAGCTCTCAACCTGTTCCACTACAGCCCCGTCGATGAGAATGGGGGCGTGCTCAGTCCTCTTTTTTTTCCTGTAGTCCACAATCATCTCCTTTGTCTTGGTCACGTTGAGGGAGAGGTTGTTGTCCTGGCACCACACGGCCAGATCTCTGACCTCCTCCCTATAGGCTGTCTCATCGTTCCCACCCTACCTGTATACATGCTGCTTCACCATATTGTCTGTCTTTATCTGTATACATGCTGCTGTTACTGACCTCTGTTGTATCCCATTCTACAATGTCTCCAGGAGCTTACAGTACTGTGTTGTTTTATCTAGGAGTGATAGGAGCTTACAGTACTGGGTTGTTTTATCTAGGAGTGATAGGAGCTTACAGTACTGTGTTGTTTTATCTAGGAGTGATAGGAGCTTACAGTACTGGGTTGTTTTATCTAGGAGTGATAGGATCTTACAGTACTGTGTTGTTTTATCTAGGAGTGATAGGAGCTTACAGTACTGGGTTGTTTTATCTAGGAGTGATAGGATCTTACAGTACTGGGTTGTTTTATCTAGGAGTGATAGGATCTTACAGTACTGTGTTGTATTATCTAGGAGTGATAGGAGCTTAAAGTACTGGGTTGTTTTATCTAGGAGTGATAGCTCAGGATGTGCAGCAGATCCTGCCTGAAGCCGTGAAGGAGGGAGGAGACGTGATCTGTTCCAATGGAGAGACCATCCCAAAACTACTGGTGGTTAACAAGGTAACACACACACACACAGCAACCAGGAAGACCATCCCTAAACTACTGGTGGTCAACAAGGTAACACACACACACACAGCAACCAGGAAGACCATCCCTAAACTACTGGTGGTCAACAAGGTGAGACACACACACACAGCAACCAGGAAGACCATCCCTAAACTACTGGTGGTCAACAAGGTAACACACACAGCAACCAGGAAGACCATCCCTAAACTACTGGTGGTCAACAAGGTAACACACACAGCAACCAGGAAGACCATCCCTAAACTACTGGTGGTCAACAAGGTGAGACACACACACACAGCAACCAGGAATGCTGTTTCTACCTCCTTAGAAACTGGAAATACTCCAACTGAGATTTCTGAAGAACCCGAGAACTCTGAAAAAGTTTTGCAACAGACATTGACTTCTGTGTCTCCCTCCCTCCCTCCCTCTCCTTCCCTCCCTCTCCTTCCCTCCCTCCCTCCCTCCCTCCCTCCCTCCCTCCCTCCCTCCCTCCCTCTCTCCTCCCTCTCTCCTCTCTCCTCCCTCCCTCTCTCCTCTCTCCTCCATCCCTCTCTCCTCACTCTTCCCTCTCTCCTCCCTCCTCCCTCCCTCCCCCCTCTCTCCCTATCCCATCCGTCCCTTCCTCCCACCCCACCCCACCCACCCTCCCCCTCCCTCCCTCCCTCCCTCCCCCTACCTCTCTCTCTCCCTACCATCCCTCTCTCCCTTCCCTCGCTCTCTCTCTCCATCTCTCTCCCCCTCTTTCTCCATCTCTCTCCCGCCTCCCTCTCTCTACCCCCCTCCCTCCCCCTCCCCTCCCCTCCCCCCCTCCCTCCCCCTCCCTCCCTCTCTGTCTTTCCTAGGACCGTATCTTCATGGAGAATGTTGGTGCAGTAAAGGAGCTGTGTAAACTGACTGACAACCTGGAGACTCGTATAGATGAGTTAGAGCGCTGGAGCAGGAAGCTGGCCAAACTCCGTCGTCTGGACAGCATGAAGAGTACTGTCAGCGGAGGCACCATCAGGTGAGGCGCACATTATATGTCAAATACTTTGTAAGAGGAGCACTTGATTTCGTTTGGAGTTGCAGTTAGAACTATTGGTACTATTCCATTGGTAATCAAGCGCTGGTCCAGTATTTTAAATGATTTAACATACTGAATGTATTTGGTGGATGATTAAATGTTTTCTTCCTGTCTCTGTCTCCAGCCAATCAGGAAGCCAGTTCAGCAGGACAGGAAGTGGTCCCCTGAAGAAGAAGACAGTCAAACCTGGGAGCAAGGTAGATGTTTCCTTACACCAGCACAACTCTCTCTCTCTCTCTCTCTCTCACTCTCTCACTCACACAAAACCAGCTCTAAATGTCTAACCTGGGTGTGGATGTCATTGCAGAGTCCAACTCCAGAGCAGGGCTGCATCAGCCACAGGTTCATGCAGGGAACCATTCTGGCTCTAGTCATCGTCATGGCCTTCAGCGTCATCTCCATGTCCGTACTCTACGTGTTGACACTGCGCCACAGAGGGGACGTCATCGAGAAAGACGGGTACGTATGACCACATCCAGATACAGCGCATTCGCAAACCAATAACAGGCTTCAAGAAATGTTTGCAAATGTATTAAAAATAAACAATTGAAATATCACATTTACATAAGTATTCAGACCCTTTACTCAGTACTTTGTTGAAGCACCTTTGGCAGCAATTACAGCCTTGTGTCTTCCTGGGTATGATGCTACAAGCTTGGCACACCTGTATTTGGGGAGTTTCTCCCATTCTTCTCTGCAGATCCTCTCAAGCACTTTCAGGTTGGATGGGGAGCGTCGCTGCACAGCTATTTTCAGGTCTCTCCAGAGATGTTCGATCGGGTTCAAGTCCGAGCTCTGGCTGGGCCACTCAAGGACATTCAGAGACTTGTCCTGAAGCCACTCCTGCGTTGTCTTGGCTTTGTGCTTAGGGTCGTTATCCTGTTGGATGGTGAACCTTCACCCCAGTCTGAGGTCCTGAGCGCTCTGGAGCAGGTTTTCATCAAGGATCTCTCTGTACTTTGCTCTGTTCATCTTTCCCTTGATCAAATCAAATTATATTTGCCAAATGCGCCGAATACAACAGGTGTAGACCTTACAGTGAAATGCTTACAGCCCTTAACCAACAATGTAGTTTTAAGAAAAATAAGTGTTAGGTAAAAAATAGATAAGTAAAAAATTTAAATAACAAATAATTAAAGAGCAGCAGTAAAATAAAATAACAGTAGGGAGGTTATATACAGGGGGTACCGGTACAGAGTCAATGTGCGGGGGCGCCGGCTAGTTGAGGTAGTTGAGATAATATGTACATGTGGGTAGAGTTAAAGTGACTATGCATAGATAATAAACAGAGTAACAGCAGCGTAAAAGAGGGGTGGGGGGGGGGGGGGGGGGGGGGACAATGCAAATAGTCCGGGTAGCCATTTGATTAGATGTTCAGGATTCTTATGGCTTTTCCACTACAGCCCCGTCCATGAGAATGAGGGCGTACTCAGTCCACTTTTTCTTATAATAATAATAATAATATGCCATTTAGCAGACGCTTTTATCCAAAGCGACTTACAGTCATGCGTGCATACATTTTTTTTTGTGTATGGGTGGTCCCGGGGATCGAACCCACTACCTTGGCGTTACAAGCGCCGTGCTCTACCAGCTGAGCTACAGAGAACCTTCTTCCTGTAGTCCACAATCATCTCCTTTGTCTTGGTCACGTTGAGGGAGAGGTTGTTATCCTGGCACCACACGGCCAGATCTCTGACCTCCTCCCTATAGGCTGTCTCATCATTGTCGGTGATCAGGCCTACCACTCTTGTGTCGTCGGAAAACTTAATGATGGTGTTGGAGTCGTGCCTGGCCATGCAGTCATGGGTGAACAGGGAGTACAGGAGGGGACTGAGCACGCACCCCTGAGGGGCCCCCGTGTTGAGGATCAGTGTGGCAGATGTGTTGTTACCTACCCTTACCACCTGGGGGCAGCCCGTCAGGAAGTTCAGGATCCAGTTGCAGAGGGAGGTGTTTATTCCCAGGGTCCTTAGCTTAGTGATGAGCTTTGAGGGCACTATGGTGTTGAACGCTGAGCTGTAGACAATGAATAGCATTCTCACGTAGGTGTTCCTCTTGTCCAGGTGGGAAAGGGCAGTATGGAGTACAATAGAGATTGCATCATCTGTGGATCTGTTGGGGTGGTATGCAAATTGGAGTGGGTCTAGGGTTTCTGGGATAATGGTGTTGATGTGAGCCATGACCAGCCTTTCAAAGCACTTCATAGCTACAGACGTGAGTGCTACGGGTCGGTAGTCATTTAGGCAGGTTATCTTAGTGTTCTTGGGCACAGGGACTATGGTGGTCTGCTTGAAACATGTTGGTATTACAGACTCATTCAGGGACATGTTGAAAATGTCAGTGAAGACACTTGCCAGTTGGTCCGCACATGCTCGGAGTACGCGTCCTGATAATCCGTCTGGCCCTGCGGCCTTGTGAATGTTGGCGTGTTTAAAGGTCTTACTCACATCGGCTATGGAGAGAGTGATCACACAGTCATCCGGAACAGCTGGTGCTCTCATGCATGCTTCAGTGTTGCTTGCCTCGAAGCGAGCATAGAAGTGATTTAGCTCATCTGGTAGGCTTGTGTCTCTGGGTAGCTCGCGGCTGTGCTTCCCTTTGTAGTCTGTAATAGTTTTCAAGCCCTGCCACATCCGACTAGCGTCGGAGCCGGTGTAGTACAATTCAATCTTAGTCCTGTATTGACTCTTTGCCTGTTTGATGGTTCGTTGGAGGGCATAGCGGGATTTCTT
>NW_028159951.1:37500-66675 GCF_964263955.1 Coregonus lavaretus | reverse complement strand
TCTCTCCTCTCTCTCTCTCTCCTCTCTCTCTCTCTCTCTCTCTCTCTCTCTCTCTACTTCTCTCTCTCTCTCTCTCTCTCTCTATCTCTCTCTCTCTCTATCTCTCTCTCTCTCTACTTTCTCTCTCTCTCTCTATTCTCTCTCTCTCTATCTCTCTATCTCTCTCTCTCTACTTTCTCTCTCTCTCTCTCTCTCTCTCTCTCTCTTTTTACTGTCTCTTTCTCTACTCTCTCTCTCTCTCTCTCTCTCTCTTTCCTCTCTCTTCTCTCTCTCTCTCTCTCTCTCTCTCTCTCTCTCTCTCTCTCTCAGTCTCAGTCTCCTCTTCTGTATTTTATCCATTACAGAGTCACTAGGTCTCCTTGTCAGAGCCTCAACAGGACGGATGCAGTCGTTTGGAAGGAGGGAAGGCAGTTGTTTTAAGGTCTCTTTCATATCTTTGTGAGCCTGGGGAATCTATGACATTTCTAAAGGTTTTATTCTGGTTTCCACCTTGTGCAGTGAGATTATAGTAGCCCAAAATATAGCTGCTGATATTTCTTTACCATATGATTTGGCCTTCGATATCCCATGTACTGTAGCTTTGGCCTTAAATAGCTCTTAGCTTAATGTACGATGAACTTACAAAATCACTATAGCTGCAAACTGCAACACATCAATGCATTTACCTCACCGCAATTACGGATCAGCTATCAGATTAATAACTTCACTAGACATGTTATATTCCTCATAACCTGTCTCCTATTACGATATGTATTGTGATTCTCATGATTCTATATGTATTGCGATTAGATATTACTCACTATATGTCTGCTGCAGAGAGACAAGAGAACGTGTCAGAGAATGTGTTCTCTATCTTCTTTTTAAAAAGTGAGACATGTTTTCAGCACTTTATTTCCATGACTGAGGAAAAATCTAGGATGGAAAATACCACAGTTTCGTTTTTCTTTTTTAACAAATCGATACGTTAAAGTAACTATATAAGTTATAAATAATATTGTGATATGAAACTGTATTGATGTTTTCCCCCATTACTACAAGACGATGTATGATATATTACACATTGCATTTGATGACACATTGATAAAACATCAATGTCCAAGTCTGTGCCCAAACAATTTGAGCTCCTACTTCTAAAAATCCACCTTTCCAGAAATAAGTCTCTCACTGTTGCCGCTTGCTGCAGACCCCCCTCAGCCCCCATCTATCCTCAGAGTTCGTACTGCTTGGTGACCTAAACTGGGATATGCTTAACACCCCGGCCGTCCTACAATCTAAACTAGATGCGTTCAATCTCACACAAATTATCAAGGAACCTACCAGGTACAACCCTAAATCCGTAAACATGGGCACCCTCATAGATATCATCCTGACTAATTTACCCTCTAAATACACCTCCGCTGTCTTCAACCAGGATCTCAGCGATCACTGCCTTATTGCCTGCGTCTGTAATGGGTCCGCGGTCAAACGACCACCCCTCATCACTGTCAAACGCTCCCTAAAACACTTTAGCGAGCAGGCCTTCCTAATTGACCTGGCCCAGGTATCCTGGATGGATATCAATCTCATTCCGTCAGTAGAGGATGCCTGGTTGTTCTTTAAAAGTGCTTTCCTCTCAATCTTAAATAAGCATGCCCCATTCAAAAAATTCAGAACTAAGAACAGATATAGCACCTGGTTCTCCTCAGACATGACTGCCCTTGACCAGCACAAAAACATCCTGTGGCGTACTGCATTAGCATCGAATAGCCCCCGCGATATGCAACTTCACAGGGAAGTTAGGAACCAATATACACAAGCAGTTAGGAAGCAAAGGCTAGTTTTTTCATATAGAAATTTGCATCCTGTAGCACTAACTCCAAAAGGTTTTGGGACACTGTAAAGTCAATGGAGAATAAGAGCACTTCCTCCCAGCTGCCCACTGCACTGAGGCTAGGAAACACTATAACCACCGATAAATCTACAATAATCGAGAATTTCAACAAGCATTTTGCTACGGCTGGCTATGCTTTCCACCTGGCTACAACTACCCCGGCCACCAGCTTGGCACCCTCCGCTGCAACTTGCCCATGCCCCCAGAGCTTCTCCTTCACACAAATTCAGACAGCTGATGTTCTGAAAGAGCTGCAAAATCTGGACCCCTACAAATCAGCTGGGCTAGACAATCTGGACCCTTTCTTTCTAAAACTAGCAGCCGAAATTGTGGGGTTGTAGGGTTAAGTGCCATGCGTGGTCCTCTGTAGCTCAATTGGTAGAGCATGGCGCTTGTAACGCCAGGGTAGTGGGTTCGATCCCCGGGACCACCCATATGTAAAAATGTATGCACACATGACTGTAAGTCACTTTGGATAAAAGCGTCTGCTAAATGGCATATTATTATTATTATTAAGGGCACATCGACAGATTTTTCACCTAGTCGGCTCAGGGATTAGAACCAGCGACCTTTCGGTTACTGGCACAACGCTCTTAACCACTAAGCTACATGCCGCCCTGTGTTATCAGTGTGTTAACAAACCTCCAAACGAGCTTCAATGCCATACAACACTCCTTCAGTAGCCTCCAACTGCTCTTAAACACTAGTAAAACTAAATGCATGCTCTTCAATCGAACGCTGCTGGCACCCGCCCACCCAACTAGAATCACTACTCTCGACGGGTCTGACCTAGAGTATGTGGACAACTACAAATACCTAGGTGTCTGGTTAGACTGTAAACTCTCCTTCCAGACTCACATTAAGCATCTCCACTCCAAAGTTAAATCTAGAATTGGCTTCCTATTTCGCAACAAAGCCCCATTCACTCATGCTGCCAAACATGCCCTCGTAAAACTGACTATCCTACCGATCCTTGACTTCGACGATGTCATTTACAAAATAGCCTCCAACACTCTACTCAGCAAATTGGATGTAGTCTATCACAGTGCCATCCGTTTAGTCACCAAAGCTCCATATACTACCCACCACTGTGACCTGTACGCTCTTGTTGGCTGGTCCTCACTACATATTCGTCGCCAAACTCACTGGCTCCAGGCCATCTATAAATCACTGCTAGGCAAATCCCCGCCTTATCATAGCTCATTGGTCACCATAGCAACACCCACCCGTAGTCTGCGCTCCAGCAGGTATATCTCACTGGTCATTCCCAAAGCCAACACCTCCTTTGGCCGCCATTCCTTCCAGTTCTCTGCTGCCAATGACTGGAACGAACTGCAAAAACCTCTGAAGCTGGAGACTCTTATCTCCCTCACTAACTTTAAGCATCACCAAACTACCTCATCCCCATATTGTTATTTATTTTGCTCATTTGCACCCCAGTATCTCTATTTGCACATCATCTCTTGCACATCTATCACTCCAGTGTTAATACTAATTGTAATTATTTTGCACTATGTCCTATTTATTGCCTTACCTCCATAACTTGCTACATTTGCACACACTGTATATATATATTTTCTGTTGTATTTTTGACTTTATGTTTTGTTTACCCCATATGTAATTCTGTGTTGTTGTTATTTTTATCACACTGCTTTGCTTTATCTTGGCCAGGTCGCAGTTGTAAATGAGAACTTGTTCTCAACTGGCTTACCTGGTTAAATAAAGGTTAAATGAACATAAAAAAAACAAAAAAAAACAAACATGTAATAACAGACTGATAAAACATTGGTAACACATTTAATAACTAATTGATAACATAATGATAACACATTGATAACACATTTAATAGCACATTGATAACACATTTAATAGCACATTGATAACACATTGATAACACATTGATAACACATCAATAACACATTACATTTACATTACATTTACGTCATTTAGCAGACGCTCTTATCCAGAGCTACTTACAAATAGGTGCATTCACCTTATAGCCAGTGGGTTAACAACTTTACAATGTTTTTTTTTTGTTGGGGTAAGGGGGGGGGGGGTATAAGGATTACTTTATCCTATCCCAGGTATTCCTTAAAGAGGTGGGGTTTCAAGTGTCTCCGGAAGGTGGTCAGTGACTCCGCTGTCCTGGCGTCGTGGGGGAGCTTGTTCCACCATTGGGGTGCCAGAGCAGCGAATAGCTTTGACTGGGCTGAGCGGGAACTATTCTTCCGCAGAGGTAGGGGAGCGAGCAGGCCAGAGTTGGATGAACGCAATGCCCTCGTTTGGGTGTAGGGACTGATCAGAGCCTGAAGGTACGGAGGTGCCGTTCCCCTCACAGCTCCGTAGGCAAGCACCATGGTCTTGTAACGGAAGCGAGCTTCAACTGGAAGCCAGTGGAGTATGCGGAGGAGCGGGGTGATAATTGATAACACATTTAATAACTAATTGATAACATATTGATAACATATTGATAACACATTTAATAACACACTGATAACACATCAATAACACATTTAACAACATTAAATAACACATTGATAACACATTTAATAACACATTGACAACACATTTAATAACAGATAGATAACAGATTGATAACACATTTAACAACAGATTGATAATACATTGATAACACATTGATAACACATTGATGACACATTTAATAACAGATCAATAACAGATTGATAACACATTTAATAAGAGATTGATAAAACATTGATAACACATTGATAACACATTTGATAACACTTTGATAACACATTTAGTAACACATTTATTATTTTATTTGTACAAATCGATAAGTTAAAGTAACTATATAATATTGGCCAAAATAATATTGTGATATGTAACTGTATTGATGTTTTCCTCCATTACTACAAGACGATGTATGATATATTACACATCGCATTTGATAACACATTGATAACACATTTAATAACAAACTGATAGCACATCGATAACACAATTAGTAACACATTGATAACACATTTATAACACATTTATAACACATTTAATATAACATTTATAAACAAATGTTAAAATGCATTTCTGACTCATTTCAGGAAACTAGGTGTATGTCGCGCGGCAGTACTTCACAGGAGAGCCTTTTGAACGTAAACTTTTATTTTTTTCATCAAAATGCGTGTTTGGGCAGAAATGCCTTCTGGAACATGTGAACTTTCATGTCTCTTTATTTCAAACTTGTATGCCATCTGTAAATACGAATAAAATGGTTAAATTACGAGCCAAGTTGGTTTAGCCACGGAAAAAGACAGCAACCTTCCCTCTAGGCATGATTGGCTGAGATAATGAGTGGGCTGGACATGCCGAGAGCTGAGTTCAGATTGGTCTGCCATGTAGCACGATTCTGTCTATAACATGAGCTGGTCAGTATGTGTAGGTAATCCTTTCTAACGCTGCTTTTTTGAAAGATATCACGTAGTAGTGCATAAGTGTTGCTCTCCACTTTCTGGAGGACCGAGTTTTGAAATCAGTGGAATTAGAGTATGATAGCTAAGGAGATGGAGAAAATTCTGCCGTTTGATTGCAAATATGCAGACGGAGTTGAAAAGAGAACACACAGAAGGCTGTTGTATAAAACACCTGTCTCCGGATTACATCTTCAAACTAAGGGCAACCATGGCATCCTTGACAGAGAGGGAGAAGTGTCCATCCATGTATACGGGTAAGATAGTCTAGCTAGCTACATTTTCAGATATTACATGTTTCTAATTTTGTCAGAAAGTTGTTTTCATTTCAAGTTAAAGTGTACTGTTAGTTAGCTAGATAACGTTAGCTGGCTGGCTAGCTAGCTAACATTACGTGTATGATCTGTGTAGTAATATTATTTGTATCTCAGAGTCATTTGTATTGCTAGTTATAGCGTAATGTTAGCTAGCTAACATTGAACCTGTTTGGTTAGCTACCTTCAGATTCATGCAGGGTAGTAATGTTATGTGTTGGGATTATGGTTCATTGTTTAGCTAGCTAGCTACATGTCTAAACAAAAGACTCCACTATGCAAGTAACCATTTCAATAAAATGTTTATGATGTCATATTTAATATAACATTTAAAAACACATTTGATAACACATTTGATAACACATTGAATAACACATTTAACAAGGCATTGACTGGTTGGAGATTGAGCGACAGTGTTTATATTCTAAATATTCTTAACACTTTTCAGACTTCCTGTGGTGCCCAGACTTGTTATTGAAGTGTTAGCCTTCTCTGCAATTAAACCTCATCTTGCTCTCCCACCAGATAGACTGTGATCAGGGTGGCATAAACAGCCTTATTAAGTGACAGACTGTCAGTCTGGCTTGACACGTCCGTCCAACTCCTTATCTACAGTATGTGGGGAACTTTGAGGGAGGAAGGGAAGCAGCCCTCTAAATTGTTACAGGTCTCAGTGACATCTGTGGCTTACAGATGGCATGTGATGATCTCCCAGCCTATTGATTCCTAGATTTCATCCCAAATGGCACCCTATTCCCCATTTAGTGCATTACGTTTTACTAGAGCCCTATGGGGTAATGCACTAAATAGGGAATAGGGTGCCATTTGAGATGCAGAACTATTCTCCTATGAAAAGCTCTTAGAAGGAAAACAGTAACCCTGCTGGCCATTTGAACTACCGTCCAGGAAGAGACAGATGTTAATGTATCTTCATTACACTCTGATGAGCCCTGTGTGGTACACTGCTTTCACCCTGCTACAGCACACACATGCCTTGTTCAATTTCTGAAGAAGTGAGGGAGATCTGATTATCATGTACTACTTCACCAGGGAATCTGAATATCATGTACTACTTTATCAGGGAGATCTGAATATCATGTACTACTTCATCAGGGAGATCTGAACATCCTGTACTACTTCATCAGGGAGATCTGAATATCATGTACTACTTCATCAAGTCATAGTCATAAAGCACAGCTAGGCCCACTACTACTACTACTACTACTACTACTACTACTACTACTGCTCCTACTACTATTGCTACTACTAATAAGACTACCTCTAATACTACTACTACTACTACTACTACTACTACTACTACTACTACTGCTACTATTGCTACTACTACTACTACTACTACTACTACTACTACTATTACTACCACTACTACTACTACTACTACTACTACTACTACTACTACTACTACTACTACTACTACTGCAACTATTGCTACTACTACCACTACTACTACTACTACCACTACCACTACTACTACTACTACTACTACTACTACTACTACTACTACTACCACTACCACTACCACTACTACTACTACTACTACTACTACTACTACTACTACTACTACTACTACTACTACTACTACTACTACTACTACTGCAACTATTGCTACTGCTACTACTACTACTACTACTACTACTACTACTGCAACTATTGCTACTCCTACTACTACTACTACTACTACTACTACTACTACTACTACTACTACTACTACTACTACTACTACTACTACTACTACTACTGCAACTATTGCTACTACTACTACTACTACTACTACTACTACTACTACTACCACTACCACTACCACTACTACTACTACTACTACTACTACTACTACTACTACTACTACTACTACTACTACTACTACTACTACTACTGCAACTATTGCTACTACTACTACTACTACTACTACTACCACTACCACTACCACTACCACTACTACTACTACTACTACTACTACTACTACTACTACTACTACTACTACTACTACTACTACTACTACTGCAACTATTGCTACTACTACTACTACTACTACTACTACTACTACCACTACCACTACTACTACTACTACTACTACTACTACTACTACTACTACTACTACTACTACTACTACTACTACTACTACTGCAACTATTGCTACTACTACTACTACTACTACTACTACTACTACTACTACTACCACTACCACTACCACTACCACTACCACTACTACTACTACTACTACTACTACTACTACTACTACTACTACTACTACTACTACTACTACTACTACTACTACTACTACTAATCTCTCAACTAGAATATTACATTGTCTCTCATCTTTAGGAAGGGGTATAGTTTTCATAGTTAATGTTTTTATTAAAATGATTTAGTTGAATTAAGTTTTGGAAGATGAAGTTCAAGTTTGCTGACAACACGACGGTGTTAGGCCTTATCACCAATGGCGATGAGACAGCCTGCAGGGAGGAGGTCAGAGACCTGGCAGTGTGTAGCTAGATCAACAACCTATCACTCAACATCAGCAAGACCAAAGAGCTGATTGTGGACTTCAGTATACTGAAGGGGGTGCATACCCCCATCCACATCGACTGGACCACAGGGGAGAGGGTTGAGAGCTTCAGGTTCCCCGGTGTCCACATCACTGAGGACTTCACATTGTCCTCTCACACCAGCACAGTCGTGAAGAGGACGGGACAGCGCCTGTTCTCCCTCAAGAGGCTAAAACGATTTGGCATGGCCCCTCAGATCCTCAGGAACTTCTACAGCTGCACCATCAAGAATATGCTGACTGGTTGTATCACCGTCTAGTATGGCAATTGCTCCGCCCTCGACAGGAAGGCCCGACAGACGGTGGTGAGGACGGCCCACCACATCACTAGGGGGCGAGCTCCAAGCCATCAAGGACGTTCATGCCAAGCAGTGTCTGAAAAGGCCAATTAAAATTGCCAAAGACTCCTGTTATTTTAATCATTGATTAGATTACCTCTACCATTATACTGCTGTTACAGTGGCTTGTGAAAGTATTCATCCTCCTTGGCATTTTTCCTATTTTGTTGCCTTACAACCTGGAATTCAAATGGGTTTTTTGGGGTTTGTATCATTTGATTTACACAACATGCCTACCACTTTGAAGATGCAAAATATTTTTTGGGGTGAAACAAACAAGAAATAAGACAAACAAACTGAAAACTTGAGCGTGCATAACTATTCAACCCCCCAAAGTCAATACATTGTAGAGCCACCTTTTGCAGCAATTACAGCTGCAAGTCTCTTGGGGTATATCTCTATAAGCTTCTCACATCTAGCCACTGGGATTTTTGCCCATTCTTCAAGGCAAAACTGATCCAGCTCCTTCAAGTTGGATGGGTTCCGCTGGTGTACAGCAATCTTTAAGTCATACCACAGATTCTGAACAGGTGCAGTGATCAGTAAGCTGCTCTGACAACTGACGCCTAAAGTTAGTGAGGGAGATAAGTGTCTCCAGCTTCAGAGATTTTTGCAGTTCGTTCCAGTCATTTGCAGCAGAGAACTGGAAGGAATGGCGGCCAAATTAGGTGTTGGCTTTGGGGATGACCAGTGAGATATACCCGCTGGAGCGCAGACTACGGGTGGGTGTTACTATGGTGACCAATGACCTAAGATAAGGCGGGGATTTGCCTAGAAGTGATTTATAGATTGCCTGGAGCCAGTGGGTTTGGCGATGAATATGTAGTGAGGGCCAGCCAACGAGAGCGTACAGGTCACAATGGTGGGTAGTATATGGGGCTTTGGTGACAAAACGGATGGCACTGTGATAAACTACATCCAATTTGCTGAGTAGAGTGTTGGAGGCTATTTGGTAAATGACATTGCCAATCTCAAGGATTGGTAGGATAGTCAGTTTTACGAGGGCATGTTTAGCAGCATGAGTGAAGGAGGCTTTGTTTGCGAAATAGGAAGCCGATTCTAGATTTAACTTTGGATTGGAGATGTTTAATGTGAGTCTTGAAGGAGAGTTTACGGTCTAACCAGACACCTAGGTATTTGTAGTTGTCCACATATTCTAAGTCAGACCTGCCGAGAGTAGTGATTCTAGTCGGGCGGGCGGGTGCCAGCAGCATTCGATTGAAGAGCATGCATTTAGTTTTACTAGTGTTTAAGAGCAGTTGGAGGCCACGGAAGGAGTGTTGTATGGCATTGAAGCTCGTTTGGAGGTTTGTTAACACAGTGTCCAATGAAGGGCCAGATGTATACAAAATGGTGTCGTCTGCGTAGAGGTGGATCTGAGAGTCACCAGCAGCAAGAGCGACATCATTGATGTACATAATGAGCCTAATGAGTTGATAGTTTTAAAACTACTGAGAATAGAGTTGTAATTTGGACTATTGAATTGAATATTGATATGAATTAAGTGTATGCTTGTCAACTATAGCAAATATTTGTTTTATGAATTGGAAGCCTAATAAGAAAGGACAGTTATATACATTTAATAGCGGACTGTTAATTGCGATAGAGCTGTTGCCATGATTTGAATTGATAACAAAGGAAAGTAATTTAATAGGGAAGTTAGAATTTCAGCTGTGAATTGTTTGGGTAGACTGAGAGGAAAGTCATGTATTTTAGTAATATGAATGCAAATATACTATTAGTCATGTGTGGTTTGTGAATAGACTTTACTAATGTCATGTTCTAGTTCGCGGGTACAAGAGAGACAGTCCAGCGAGTACGAATCGAGCTGTAAGAGACATTTGAAGCAGAAATCTGAATAGTAGAATGGAAAACATGTCTTTGACAAATTCTAATGGTTATTACTTTATTTCGAATAGTTTGCGTAACACCAGTGACGTATGCAAATAGTTAATGAATTCTAAAACGATAATTTGTTTTCGTTACGTGGACCAGTGGATTGCAAGTAGCTTTAACTGTTGTGCTGAAGGGATAGTACCAACTTATTGTGGGTTCTAGATTTGTTAAACAACAAGTTTGTATTTTAAACTAAATTAATGCAATAGGCTACAATTACAACATTATCAGAAAAAGGGCACAATCTAATGCGAAACAGTTATTACATTATTATATCATTGATCCAGTAATGATACAAGGATAAGAGAACATTAAAAGAAAGGCAAGGGATAAAATCTCTTTTATTTTTTTAAGAAGAAGGGTATGAAGAGATATTGGGAAGAAGAATACCATTAACTGGGGAATATAAAAGCTTTTAGCTGAGAAAGCTAACAGAAATAGCATCCTAATATAAACACTGAACCAAACAGAAGATTAGCAACAGAAAAGGGCAACAATACAAGGAGTAGGGATGGCAGGAACAGCAGTAGCAAACATGAGGAGAAGGTTCAAAAATCTCTGATAAATGGGACAAAATGGCCAAAGGAGGGAACGTTTGATGTAACAATGGAAATAGATACCCTAATAAAGAACTATAAAACAGGAGAGAAAGGGGAGACAAGAAAGAAGAAGAGAGGAAGGAAAGAGTTGGAGGGACAGCACAGCCAAAGCTAGAAGGATACTAATGGAGAGGGAGAGTGGACCGGATAAGGCTGGATTAACTACACCACCACCATACACAGGAGGGGGGCTTAACTACACCACCACCATACACAGGAGGGGGGCTTAACTACACCACCACCATACACAGGAGGCTGGCTTAACTACACCACCACCATACACAGGAGGCTGGCTTAACTACACCACCACCATACACAGGAGGCTGGCTTAACTACACCACCACCATACACAGGAGGGGGGCTTAACTACACCACCACCATACACAGGAGGGGGGCTTAACTACACCACCACCATACACAGGAGGGGGGCTTAACTACACCACCACCATACACAGGAGGGGGGCTTAACTACACCACCACCATACACAGGAGGGGGGCTTAACTACACCACCACCATACACAGGAGGGGGGATTAACTACACCACCACCATACACAGGAGGGGGGCTTAACTACACCACCACCATACACAGGAGGGGGGCTTAACTACACCACCACCATACACAGGAGGGGGGCTTAACTACACCACCACCATACACAGGAGGCTGGCTTAACTACACCACCACCATGCACAGGAGGCTGGCTTAACTACACCACCACCATACACAGGAGGGGGGCTTAACTACACCACCACCATACACAGGAGGGGGGCTTAACTACACCACCACCATACACAGAAGGGGGGCTTAACTACACCACCACCATACACAGGAGGCTGGCTTAACTAGACCACCACCATACACAGGAGGGGGGCTTAACTACACCACCACCATACACAGGAGGGGGGCTTAACTACACCACCACCATACACAGGAGGGGGGCTTAACTACACCACCACAATACACAGGAGGGGGGCTTAACTACACCACCACCATATACAGGAGGGGGGCTTAACTACACCACCACCATACACAGGAGGGGGGCTTAACTACACCACCACCATACACAGGAGGCTGGCTTAACTAGACCACCACCATACACAGGAGGGGGGCTTAACTACACCACCACCATACACAGAAGGGGGGCTTAACTACACCACCACCATACACAGGAGGCTGGCTTAACTACACCACCACCATACACAGGAGGCTGGCTTAACTACACCACCACCATATACAGGAGGGGGGCTTAACTACACCACCACCATACACAGGAGGGGGGCTTAACTACACCACCACCATACACAGGAGGGGGGGGCTTAACTACACCACCACCATACACAGGAGGCTGGCTTAACTACACCACCACCATACACAGGAGGCTGGCTTAACTACACCACCACCATACACAGGAGGCTGGCTTAACTACACCACCACCATACACAGGAGGGGGGCTTAACTACACCACCACCATACACAGGAGGCTGGCTTAACTACACCACCACCATACACAGGAGGGGGGCTTAACTACACCACCACCATACACAGGAGAGGGGCTTAACTACACCACCACCATACACAGGAGGGGGGCTTAACTACACCACCACCATACATTTACATTTACGTCATTTAGCAGACGCTCTTATCCAGAGCGACTTACAGTTAGTGAATACATTTTTTTTTTTATACTGGCCCCCCGTGGGAATCGAACCCACAACCCTGGCGTTGCAAACGCCATGCTCTATCAACTGAGCTACATCCCTGCCGGCCATTCCCTCCCCTACCCTGGACAACGCTGGGCCAATTGTGCGCCGCCCATGAGTCTCCCGGTCGCGGCCGGCTGCGACAGAGCCTGGATTCGAACCGGGATCTCTAGTGGCACAGTTAGCACTGCGATGCAGTGCCTTAGACCACTGCGCCACTCAGGAGTACACAGGATACACCACCACCATTCACAGAAGGGGGGCTTAACTACACCACCACCATACACAGGAGGGGGGCTTAACTACACCACCACCATACACAGAAGGGGGGCTTAACTACACCACCACCATACACAGGATGGGGGCTTAACTACACCACCACCATACACAGGAGGGGGGCTTAACTACACCACCACCATACACAGGAGGCTGGCTTAACTACACCACCACCATACACAGGAGGCTGGCTTAACTACACCACCACCATACACAGAAGGGGGGCTTAACTACACCACCACCATACACAGGAGGGGGGCTTAACTACACCACCACCATACACAGGAGGGGGGCTTAACTACACCACCACCATACACAGGAGGCTGGCTTAACTACACCACCACCATACACAGGAGGCTGGCTTAAATACACCACCACCATACACAGAAGGGGGGCTTAACTACACCACCACCATACACAGGAGGGGGGGCTTAACTACACCACCACCATACACAGGAGGGGGGCTTAACTACACCACCACCATACACAGGAGGGGGGCTTAACTACACCACCACCATACACAGGAGGGGGGCTTAACTACACCACCACCATACACAGAAGGGGGGCTTAACTACACCACCACCATACACAGGAGGGGGGCTTAACTACACCACCACCATACACAGGAGGCTGGCTTAACTACACCACCACCATACACAGGAGGGGGGCTTAACTACACCACCACCATACACAGGAGGGGGGCTTAACTACACCACCACCATACACAGGAGGCTGGCTTAACTACACCACCACCATACACAGGAGGGGGGCTTAACTACACCACCACCATACACAGGAGGGGGGCTTAACTACACCACCACCATACACAGGAGGGGGGCTTAACTACACCACCACCATACACAGGAGTCTGGCTTAACTACACCACCACCATACACAGGAGGCTGGCTTAACTACACCACCACCATACACAGAAGGGGGGCTTAACTACACCACCACGATACACAGGAGGGGGGCTTAACTACACCACCACCATACACAGGAGAATGGCTTAACTACAACACCACCATACACAGGAGGGGGGCTTAACTACACCACCACCATACACAGGAGGGGGGCTTAACTACACCTCCACCATACACAGGAGGGGGGCTTAACTACACCACCACCATACACAGAAGGGGGGCATTACTACACCACCACCATACACAGGCGGGGGGCTTAACTACACCACCACCATACACAGGAGGGGGGCTTAACTACACCACCACCATACACAGGAGGCTGGCTTAACTACACCACCACCATACACAGGAGGCTGGCTTAACTACACCACCACCATACACATGAGGCTGGCTTAACTACACCACCACCATACACAGGAGGCTGGCTTAACTACACCACCACCATACACAGGAGGGGGGCTTAACTACACCACCACCATACACAGAAGGGGGGCTTAACTACACCACCACCATACACAGGAGGCTGGCTTAACTACACCACCACCATACACAGGAGGCTGGCTTAACTACACCACCACCATACACAGGAGGGGGGCTTAACTACACCACCACCATACACAGGAGGGGGGCTTAACTACACCACCACCACACACAGGAGGGGGGCTTAACTACACCACCACCATACACAGGAGGGGGGCTTAACTACACCACCACCATACACAGGAGGGGGGCTTAACTACACCACCACCATACGCAGGAGGCTGGCTTAACTACACCACCACCACCATACACAGGAGGGGGGTTTAACTACACCACCACCATACACAGGAGGGGGGCTTAACTACACCACCACCATACACAGGAGGGGGGCTTAACTACACCACCACCATACACAGGAGGCTGGCTTAACTACACCACCACCATACACAGGAGGGGGGCTTAACTACACCACCACCATACACAGGAGGGGGGCTTAACTACACCACCACCATACACAGGAGGGGGGCTTAACTACACCACCACCATACACAGGAGGCTGGCTTAACTACACCACCACCATACACAGGAGGCTGGCTTAACTACACCACCACCATACACAGGAGGGGGGCTTAACTACACCACCACCATACACAGGAGGGGGGCTTAACTACACCACCACCATACACAGGAGGGGGGCTTAACTACACCACCACCATACACAGGAGGCTGGCTTAACTACACCACCACCATACACAGGAGGGGGGCTTAACTACACCACCACCATACACAGGAGGGGGGCTTAACTACACCTCCACCATACACAGAAGGGGGGCTTAACTACACCACCACCATACACAGGAGGCTGGTTTAACTACACCACCACCATACACAGGAGGGGGGCTTAACTACACCACCACCATACACAGGAGGCTGGCTTAACTACACCACCACCATACACAGGAGGCTGGCTTATTTACACCACCACCATACACAGGAGGCTGGCTTAACTACACCACCACCATACACAGGAGGGGGGCTTAACTACACCACCACCATACACAGGAGGGGGGCTTAACTACACCACCACCATACACAGGAGGGGGGCTTAACTACACCACCACCATACACAGGAGGCTGGCTTAACTACACCACCACCATACACAGGCGGGGGGCTTAACTACACCACCACCATACACAGGAGGGGGGCTTAACTACACCACCACCATACACAGGAGGGGGGCAGTATTCTCAGGTCACAGGTCTAGTCTCAGTAACAGGGAGTGTAGAGACAGAAGGAGAAAAAGGGAAGCAACAGGTTTCCAGTCCAAAAAGAGGAGAAAAATTACATTTAGATATTGACTGTTATGGAGGGCTGAGGGACCTGCTAACGAAACTGGAAAATTATGGGATAGACGAACAAGAGAATGGTGGGCAAAAAGAGTGGGATGATGGAAGTAAGGAGGAGGATGAGGAACTAAAACAGTGGGCTGACTCTGAGCAAGAACAGAGTGAGACAGAGGGACGATTATCACAGCAAGGAGCCACAGGAGGCAAAACTATAGTAACAGAATAAGGTGAGGCACTGCAAGCCCATCTGGAAAAAAACACATTTAAAAAGCAGAAGGACAATAAAAAAGCCTGAAAGTTATGGAGCCCAATATCCCAATTGGTAAAGGGACACAGGTTCACTATGTGCCCTGGGGATGGCAGCACCTGGAAGGCCAGGTGACTAGACTGCCTAACCTGCATCAAGGAGCAGGGAAATGGATTAGAACATTTGAAGAACAAACGATGGGGAAGCTACTGGCGGTGGGAGACTTGAAGGCATTGCTGGCCAGGGTGGTGGGGGTGGCCAAAATGTAGGACCTGTTGCAGGTTACTGGATGGAGTGGCCAAAATAGACCCTAAAGCACTGAGAGGGGAGCCATTGGGGGATAAAGATAACCCGGCAGGTTATCTGGAGGACCAGCTCAAGAGGTGGCGACAAGAAACAGAAAGGGATCCGGAGGGGGATCCACTGATGACAACACTGTTCAGAACATCACTGATGGAAGCAATGCCAACGCCTGTCAGAAGCAGACTAGAAGATGTGGTGGGACTAACGTCAAAGTCACACAAAGAGTTCTGCGACCATGTTATCCACGCAGTGGAGAAATACAGGAAGGATGAACAGAAGCTGACAGATCAAGGGAGAGACATTCAAAGAAAACTGACACAGATGCAGCTGGAAGAGCTGACAAGAAATGAAAAAAAGAGAACACAAACCCCAGTGATCACTCCAACGCCGCCTGAGGAGGGCATCATGGCACCTGTCATCCAGGGAGGTCAACAACCACCGCCTCAGCAGCAAGGCCAAAGAGCTCCTGCCTTTCCAGTAGTGAACGTGTATATACACCAATCCCCTGGACCGTGGCAGAACAGAGGAAACGGAAACAGACCAAGGAAATCAATGGTGCCGACCACAGCAGCAGACACACCAGAATGGTGGACCAAGAAGACCAGGTGTCTGCTGGAGGTGCAATCAATCAGGACATACAAGAAGGAGTTGTCCCACCAAGCCGTGGTGGCCTAGGCAACCACAACATGGTAATTGGCAAGGAAACGGTTTAGCTGAATGGCGGCAGTCTCAGACACAGGCTCCACAGGGCCCAGTGAACCCATGGGGAGGACCAAATCATGGATACTAGGGATGCCCAGGGAATCCTAAAGGGGAGGGTCAGCTAGTGGCAGTAACTATGCAGGCTGATGAAGAACCTATGCTGCAGGTTCAGGTGAATAATAGAGGCACACCAATGATGATAGATAATGAAGCAACTTACTCATGGGTAAGTCCAGATTATGCCTCTCACCTCCCCATATCAGGCAAATATGCACAGACATTAGAATGTTCATGACAAATGCAGTTAATACATATGACAGTTCCAGTAGAATAAGAAGCAGGAAAAAGCAACATGTGTACATATATTAGTGTCAGAACAAATTCCAGATAATCTATTAGGAAGAGATGCACTGTGTAGAATGGGGGTCCAAATTAAATGCACATCAGAGGGACTAATAATAGTTCAGGAAGGGGTATGTCCACAGAAGATGATGGACCAGACCATCATCACATTATTAAACTGTTTTGGTGGAAGGGGGCCACAAGGCATATGGGAAAGTGCAACCACCGAGGCAAGAGATAGCATATTTGGGGATTTGAGTTTTCAAAGTCACGAAGCGTGTCGGGCGTGATCAAGTGGGAACAGTGTGACTAAGGGAAAAGCCTAGGGGTTTAAATCTCATGAGACTTTATTTAGTTTTATGTGAACTGGTTTGTGGAATTGACCAGGGAGGAGAGGAGTCACGAGTAATGTTTTTAAGGGTTTTCTGAGTTGAGGGAGGAGGAGATGTGGACTGGTAAATTCAAAAGAAAGTGAGGATTTCGATTTTGAATTGTTTGGACTGCTTAAGAGGAATCAAAATGGAAACTATCGAAATGTGTACTTTTTCTTCCAGGAAAAAGGGGGGAGTGATGTACTCTTTTCTTTGAAATAATTTCAGAGACTATAAATAAGGCCTGGCCATTTTTTGTTTCTTGTTTTACAGCCCAAGACTTAGATAAACAATTTGATGTAGTACTTAGTGCTACATTTCCAGGGGGGAGGGTTGTTGAAGTAGTTATTCCTTGGGAAACCCCTGTTAGAGTCCCAGCAGAAGCAGGAGGAAGGGGATAGAAGGAGGTGCTAAACAATGACTGGTATAGACGGGCACAATATACCACATTACAGAAAGAGAACGGTCTAACCTCATCTCCTTTAAACGAATTAACAGTAGTTCCAAATCTCCACAGTTACCAGGACTGTGCTACGTTCAACCACAACTTCCGTCATCTAAGAAACTCATATAAGCAGAATGTTTGTCATATTTAGAAAATCCTAAATACAAACAATGTTATAATCAACCAGGATTGGGAGCGAAGTGTAAGCAATTAGATGTTAGAATAGAGACAAGGGAAAGGGAAACACCAGAGAAATATCAAATAGACTAAGAGCAAAAAATATGAGTGTTACAATAAAACAATTGGGTTATAATTTAGGTGAATTCAAGGGAGAATGTGAAACTATATCACAGTTAGATACAGATAGCCTTTGGAATGAAGGGACCCCTCAAAGAAAAATCTATCAGGCAGCAGGGTGAAGTATTAGAAATTGGTATTAAGAATGAGTGGTGAAACATAATCATTTGTCATATAGTCAATGCTTATAGGGATTTTTTGTATTTGAAATGAACCCAACTAAACTGTTATGATTTGTCCTTTTTCGAGGTTACTACGGAGGGTGTCTTGATGCATAGCAGAGATAATTCGGTCCAAAACGGTGTGAACCTAAATGTAAAAATAAAAAACTCTACCCGGCTGAAGAGGAGTAACAAAGGCGTTGAAGGTGTTCCTGTCCAGCACCACCTCTACCAGGAGACCTGAATCAGAACCAGCATCCAATCAAAGCAATCAACTGCCTTTTCTCTTATGCCTTTTCTCTCAAGAATGTGACAGGAGTCCATGTGGAGTGGGCAGGAAGAGAGATCTGTTCAAATACAAAATTTCTCATAGTTTTGGTATACTGGTTGGCAAAATGGACAAAACAGAATGGGCAATCCAAGTTGAACTATGAAGCTATCTGAAGAACATAATGAAGATACACCAGAAGATTGAGTGCGGGGGGAGGAAGGGATTGTTATTTGAGGTAGTAGGTTGATTAAGGAGGTATTATGCACTGCTAAATTTATAGTAATTTAGACTAAGAATGCATTGAGATACTGATCTGTTGTTATTCTCCTTATGAGGAAGGAAATGCTAGAATGATGGATAATTATACTGTATGTTAATATAAATGTACATTCTGCCAGTGGCAATGTGTACTAAGGTGAGGGTTTTAACTTGGAATGATGGAACCAAGGTGACTAACTAAGAATTGTCATTCTAAATTTGTTTTGGGTAATTAATTTGATTATGATTATGAATTGTAAGCTGACTGATTGATCTGAATGAAGTTATGGGAGTTAAAGATGTTGACACTATTCTCAACACGTCCTAGATATTATGGTTAAAACAAATTTGCATTTATTTTAGGTATGATAATGTGGTAGGATACTAACACTTATATTGGAATTGGTTTGAGTAGAAACTTCTGAATTTTAATGTTTGAAAACTATAATAAATGCCATGATTGTGTCTGATATCATGACCATAATTAATCATTCTATACTGTTGTGGGGTTGTGGGACAATGAGTCCCACATTGGGAGGATATGAGGGGGATTTTTTAGTGAACTATGTGCTAAACAAAGTTAAATCACGGACGTCTCTGTTGCTAGGCAAGAACTAAGAATGGTTCCTTTCACTGGGCTTGTGTATGTGTGAAATGGGGTCTTACCTTATCAGAGACTGACACCAGACTGTTGCCTAATGCATCTCTCCTCAAACAATGGTTCTGAGAGCGGATTACAGCATGACTGGGGGGGGGGGGGGGGAGGGGGGGGGGGGGGGGGGGGGGGGAGTAGGTTTGGGTATGTTTGAAAGATTAAGTGTGAACCTGTAATGTCCAACAATCAATCTTCAGGTGAAGCTGGGGTTGAACAGAGTTTAAACTAAACATGAGTATTTTTACAAGATAAGGGATTGACTGATTGTATTACTATTGATTCTGAACTGAATACAAGTTAAATTTAGCCGCCATCATAGACAAAGGAAGTGGGCGGAGCGATAGAGAGCGGGAAACTGAAGATAATGGTAGGAGAACCCAAGAGGGAGGGGTTTTGAGCTAGGAGGGATGTGAATGGGACTATATAGATGGGGAGCAGAGAGAGAGAAGGGAGGCTACTCTGCAGACCAGCCCGGCTTTGTTGATTGTAATAAAGTCAATCTTGATTCCACAAAAACTCTGGAAAAACTTTGATTTCTAATAAAGTATAGTGATTCTTTTCCACATCAATTCCCTCATCAGTACCTGTATAAGTGTTCCCTCTGCCCCCTTGTCTTTGTGTGTGATTGTTTATTGTGGAGGTATTATAGCTCTTTGTATTTGTATCTGGATATTCACCCGTGTGCCTTGTTTTCTCCAGTGCACATTATATACTGCACTGAAGTGTATTACGCATTGATGCGTACCGCTGTCTTCCTGATTAAATTATATATATTCTGTGATTTACCCTCCTGCGCCTGACTACGTCTGAAATCACCCGCCACACCCGAACATGGAGGCAGTAGGAGAAGAGAACATGCCTGGAGTCGTGGCGCGGGTCTGGGAGCATTTTACTAGCCAGCTTGGGAGTAGCGATGGATCGGGTTCTCCAGGTTCTCCAACGCCTGGAGAGGAGAGGACCCGACTCTTCGGGACCAGCTGAGCGACCGGAGCAAGCCATCCACACCGCAGCACCCAGAGGGATTCAACTATCCCGACCGAGGGAGTATGACGGGACAGCTGCTCGCCTGCAGCTGGACCTCTACTTCTCAACTATCAGCCCGGCACAATCGGAGCGGGAGAAGGTGTCCACCCTCGTCTCCTGCCTCTCGGGGAAAGCCCTGGAGTGGGCCAATGCAGTCTGGAGTGAAGGAGGAGTGAAGGAGGAGCCGTGTTGGACACTATGGGGAGTTCGCTCGCCTCTTCCGGGCAGTCTTCGATCACCCGCCCGAAGGTAGAGAGGTGGGCGAGCGGCTGGTCCAACTGAGGCAGGGGACAAGGACCGTGCAGGACTTTGCCCTGGAGCTTCTGCTAAATGACTAAAATGTAAATGTAATCGAGTCAATGAATGGGGCGCACTTCTTCACCAAATTAGATCTCAGGAGTGCGTACAACCTGGTGCGTGCACGAGAAGGGGACGAGTGGAAGACAGCATTCAGCACAGGCATTATGAATACCTGGTGATGCTGGACTGTTTGATGAATGCTCCATCAGTCTGCCAGTCCTTTGTGAATGAGGTGTTTCGGGACATGCTTGGTCGCGGTGTAGTGGTCTACATCGATCTGGTGTATTCCGCTACGCGAGCCGAGCCTCACGGTGATCAGGTCTGTCCCTCGTTCACAAAGTGCTGGCCCGACTGTTGGAACAAGACCTTTATGCCAAGGCAGAAAAGTGTCTGTTTTTCCAACAGTCCGTCTCCTTCCTCGGATACCACATCACCATGTGGTCCTCTGTAGCTCAGCTGCTAGAGTATGGTGCTTGTAACGCCAAGGTAGTGGGTTCGATCCCCGGGACCACCCATACACAAAAATGTATGCACGCATGACTGTAAGTCGCTTTGGATAAAAGCGTCTGCTAAATGGCATATTATTATTACCACATCCGGTGTGGAGATGGAGGGAGACCGCATTTCAGCCGTGCGTAATTGTTCGACTCCAACCACGTTAAAGGAGGTGCAGCGCTTTATTGGGGAGGTTTATCTGGGGCTTTGGCAAGGTCGCAGCTCTAATCATCTCTCTGTTGAAGGGTGGGCTGTCCTGGCTCCGCTGGTCTGCTGAGGTTGACAGTTCAGTTTTTTGATTCCCGATCCATCATTACCGTTCGTAGTGGAGGTGGATGCGTCTGAGGTAGGGATGGGTTCTGTCCTATCTCAACAATCGGGCATGCCACCCAAGCTCCGCCCCTGTGCCTTCTTCTCCAAGAAGCTCAGCCCGGCGGAGCAGAACTATGACGTTGGATGATCGGGAGTTGTTGGCTGTCCCCAGTTTACATCCAGAGTCTGGAACGTGTTCATGGAACGTCTTTGGGTCTCGGTCAGCCTGACCTCTGGATTTCACCCGAGTCTAATGGAACGGGTGAATCAGGATGTGGGTAGGTTCCTGCGGTTCTACTGCCAGGACCGGCCGGAGGAGTGGTCGGTGTTCTTGCCATGGGCCGAATATGCCCAGAACTCTCTCCGACACTCCTCCAATAACCTATCGCCATTTCAATGTGTTTTAGGATATCAGCCGGTTCTGGCACCGTGGCATCAGAGCCAGAACGAGGCTTCTGCGGTGGATGACTGGATTCGGCACGTGGAGGAGACGTGGAATTCTGCTCACGTCCACCTCCAGCGCGCTGTGCGTCGCCAGAAGGCCAACGGTGACCACCACCGCAGTGAGACCCCGGTCTTTGTACCGGGTGATCATGTCTGGCTCTCGACCCGGAATCTGCCCCTCCGCCTGCCCTGCCGGAAGCTGAGCCCACAGTTTGTGGGGCCGTTCAAAGTCCTGAGGAGAATAAACAAGGTTACCTATAGGTTACTACTCCCTTCAGATTACAGTATTAACCCCTCGTTCCATGTGTCTCTCCTCAGGCCGGTGGTGGCTTGTCCGCTCCAGGAGTCTGAGGTGCGGTAGGTCCTTCCACCCCTCTGGACATCGAGGGGGCCCCGGCGTACTCCGTCCGTTCCATCCTGGATTCGAGGCCTTCAGTACCTCATGGAGTGGGAGGGGTACGGTCCGAAGGAGCGGTGCTGGGTCCCGGTGAGGGATATCCTCGATCCCTCCCTGTTGGGGGATTTCCACCGTCACCATCCAGCTCGCCCTGCTCCGCGTCCTCCTGTATTGTATTTGTATCGCTGGGATATTCACCCGTGTGCCTTATTTTATATATTGTGTGATATACCCTCCTGCGCATGACTCCGCCACATTAGTGGTGTTGACTGTGGGGCCTTTCAGAACAGGTGTATATATACTGAGATCATGTGACAGATCATGTGACACTTAGATTGCACACAGGTGGACTTTATTTAACTAATTATGTGACTTCTGAAGGTAATTGGTTGCACCAGATCTTATTTAGGGGCTTCATAGCAAAGGGGGTGAATACATATGCACGCACCACTTTTCCGTTCTTTATTGTATTTATTATTTATTTCTTAGAATTTTTTTAAACAAGGTATTTTTTTTACTTCACCAATTTGGACTATTTTGTGTATGCCAAGGGGGACTTTTGCAAGACACTGTATTGATCATTGATTATTGATTGCCATACCATTAGTACATCTCTATTTATCCTGCTGGTCACTATTACTCCTGTTATATATATATATATATATATATATATATATATATATATATATATATATATATATATATATATATATATATATATATATATATATATATATATTACCATTAGCATATTACCATTAGTATTTATATATTCCTGATGTTAGTCACTTTTCAGCCCTGTTTACAAGGATAAGCATTTCACTGTACTTGTGCATGTGACAATAAAATGTGAAACTTGAAGGTTGAAGTTGGAATCTGTCTTATAATGCTTATAATGCTGACAGAGGTGATAATAGAAGTGACAGCAGATCAGCTGTTGTATGTGTATTGTGTGTCTGCTATACTCCTCTCCAGTGGAAGTGCAGAGTGTACTACATTAATGTTTACAAGATGGCGACCATGGATTATCATCATGGGAAGAGAAGCCATTACTCTTTATTTCCCAGCAGACGCTGACTAGATAGAGGTGGTATTGTAGATTGCTTTCCATTGTTGACAGCACCAACATCTGCAGCAGCAGAGAGTATTTATCAGTTTTGTGGAATATTGAACTACATGGAGTTTAACAAGTAATTTAACTACATTTTGCAGTAGCTTGGTGATAGTTTAACTAAATGTAAATCTAGGTAGTGTTTTCACTAGTTAATAACTTTGTTTGCCATGTAGTGGTGTAGCTAACTATTGGAACACAACTGTTTTTGAAAAAAATAAAATGTGGGTGAAGTAGGCCAGACCTGCATCAGACCTGCCTAATTCATCTTGAAACATCATTTTGGTGTTTTAATAGGTTAAATTACAGATTCTGTTAACATACAGTGAGGGAAAAAAGTATTTGATCCCCTGCTGATTTTGTACGTAATGGTAGGTTTATTTGAACAGTGAGAGACAGAATAACAACAAAGAAATCCAGAAAAACGCATGTCAAAAATGTTAAAAATTGATTTGCATTTTAATGAGGGAAATAAGTATTGCAACCCCTCTCAATCAGAAAGATTTCTGGCTCCCAGGTGTCTTTTATACAGGTAACGAGCTGAGATTAGGAGCACACTCTTAAAGGGAGTGCTCCTAATCTCAGTTTGTTACCTGTATAAAAGACACCTGTCCACAGAAGCAATCAATCAGTCAGATTCTAAACTCTCCACCATGGCCAAGACCAAAGAGCTCTCCAAGGATGTCAGGGACAAAATTGTAGACCTACACAAGGCTGGGATGGGCTACAAGACCATCGCCAAGCAGCTTGGTGAGAAGGTGACAACAGTTGGTGCGATTACTCGCAAATGGAAGAAACACAAAATAACTGTCAATCTCCCTCGGCCTGGGGCTCCATGCAAGATCTCACCTCATGGAGTTGCAATGATCATGAGAACGGTGAGGAATCAGCCCAGAACTACATGGGAGGATCTTGTCAATGATCTCAAGGCAGCTGGGACCATAGTCACCAAGAAAACAATTGGTAACACACTACGCCAAGAAGGACTGAAATCCTGCAGCGCCCGCAAGGTCCCCCTGCTCAAGAAAGCACATATACAGGCCCGTCTGAAGTTTGCCAATGAACATCTGAATAATTCAGAGGAGAACTGGGTGAAAGTGTTGTGGTCAGATGAGACCAAAATGGAGCTGGCATCAACTCAACTCGCCGTGTTTGGAGGAGGAGGAATGCTGCCTATGACCCCAAGAACACCATCCCCACCGTCAAACATGGAGGTGGAAACATTATGCTTTGGGGGTGTTTTTCTGCTAAGGGGACAGAACAACTTCACCGCATCAAAGGGATGAAGGATGGGGCCATGTACCGTCAAATCTTGGGTGAGAACCTCCTTCCCTCAGCCAGGGCATTGAAAATGGGTCGTGGATGGGTATTCCAGCATGACAATGACCCAAAACACACGGCCAAGGCAACAAAGGAGTGGCTCAAGAAGAAGCACATTAAGGCCCTGGAGTGGCCTAGCTAGTCTCCAGACCTTAATCCCATAGAAAATCTGTGGAGGGAGCTGAAGGTTCGAGTTAACAAACGTCAGCCTCGAAACCTTAATGACTTGGAGAAGATCTGCAAAGAGGAGTGGGACAAAATCCCTCCTGAGATGTGTGCAAACCTGGTGGCCAACTACAATAAACATCTGACCTCTGTGATTGCCAACAAGGGTTTTGCCACCAAGTACTAAGTCATGTTTTGCAGAGGGGTCAAATACTCATTTCCTTCATTAAAATGCAAATCAATTTATAACATTTTTTAGATGCGTTTTCTGGATTTTTTTGTTGTTATTCTGTCTCTCACTGTTCAAATAAACCTACCATTAAAATTATAGACTGATCATTTCTTTGTCAGTGGGCAAACATACAAAATCATCAGGGGATCAAACACTTTTTTCCCTCACTGTATGACCCCAAAGAAAACTGTCATTGCAATTTGTAGTTTATGACATTTCAGATTTAAATGAAAACCTGCTCCAGAGCACTCAGGACCTCAGACTGGGGCAAAGGTTCACCTTCCAACAGGACAACGACCCTAAGCACACAGCCAAGACAACGCAGGAGTGGCTTCGGGACAAGTCTCTGAAGGTTCTTGAGTGGCCCAGCCAGAGCCTGGACTTGAACCCAATCGAACATCTCTGGAGAGACCTGAAAATAGCTGTGCAGCGACGCTCCCCATCCAACCTGACAGAGCTTGAGAAGATCTGCAGAGAAGAATGGGAGAAACTCCCCAAATACAGGTGTGCCAAGCTTGTAGTGTCATACCCAAGAAGACTCGAGGCTGTAATCAATGCCAAAGGTGCTTCAACAAAGTACTGAGTAAAGGGTCTGAATACTTATATTTTGAATACATATGCCAAAAAATTGTCTTATGGGGTATTGTGTGTAGCTTGATGAGGGAAAAAGTAATTTAATCAATTTTAGAATAAGGCTGTAACATAACAAAATGTGGAAAAGGTCAAGGGGTCTGAATACTTTCCAAATGCACTGTATGTGGACACCTGCTCGTCGAACATCTCATTCAAAAATCATGGGCACTAATATGGAGTTGGTCCCACTCTTATGGGAAGGCTTTCGCATTACTGCGGGGACTTGCTTCCATTAAGCCACTAGAGAATTAGTGAGGTCGGGCACTGATGTTGGGAGATTAGGTCTGGCTCGCGGTCGGTGTTCCAATTAATCTCAAAGGTGTTCGATGGGGTTGAGGCCATACCGATCTCGACAAACCATTTCTGTATGGACCTTGCTTTGTTCACAGGGGCTGAAGTGTGATTCATCACTCCAGAGAATGCGTTTCCACTGCTCCAGATTCCAATGGCGGCGAGCTTTTGCACCACTCCAGCTGACGCTTGGCATTGCCCATGGTGATCTTTGGCTTGTGTGCGGCTGCTCGGCCATGGAAACCCATTTCATGCTGAAGTTGCTTCCAGAGGCAGTTTGGAACTCGGTAGTGAGTGTTGCAACCGAGGACAGACGATGTTTACATGCTACGGACTTCATCACTCGGTGGTCTCATTCTGTGAGCTTGTGTTGCCTATCACTTTGCAGCTGAGCCGTTGTTGCTCCTAGACGTTTCCACTTCACAATTACAGCACTTACAGTTGACTGGGGCAGCTCTAGCAAGGTAGAAATTTGACAGACTTGTTGGAAAGGTGGCATCCTATGATGGTGCCATGTTGAAAGTCACTGAGCTCTTCAGTATGGCCAATCTACTGCCAATGTTTGTCTATGGAGATTGCATGGCTGTGTGCTTGATTTTGTCAGCAACCTGTCAGCAACGGGTGTGGCTGAAATAGCCGAATCCACTTATTTGAAGGCGTTTCCACATAGTTTTGTATATATAGTGTATATTATAGCATACTGCTGTATATATAGTGCATAGTATAGCATACTGTTGCATATATAATGTATATTATAGCATATTGCTGTATATATAGTTTATATTATACCATACTGCTGTATATATAGTGTATATTATAGCATACTGCTTTATATATAGTGTTTATTTCAGCATACTGCTGTATATATAGTGTATATTTTAGCATACTGCTGTATATATATATTGTATATTATAGCATATTGCTGTATATATAGTGTTTATTTCAGCATACTGCTGTATATATAGTGTAAATTAAACCATACTGCTGTATATATAGTGTATATTATAGCATGCTGCTGTATATATAGTGTATATTTTAGCATACTGCTGTATATATAGTGTATATTGTACCATACTGCTGTATATATAGTGTATATTTTAGCATACTGCTGTATATATAGTGGACGTATATATTGTCTAGCCAGCTACCTAAACTTAGTAATCATGGTCAAAATACCGTCCAGGGGGCCCCCATTGATTTTGTTAGTCAGACTCACTCAGATATCTTATAAAAAACATTAAACATTTCTCTCCACCCTATGGCAAAATGTGTAGGTAAGGTAGTCTAGCCAGCTACCTAACCTTGTAGTAATCATGGCCCCCCCAAAAGTCTAGAGCCGGCCCTGAATGTACCGTCATTTTTTTAGTCATTTAGCAGACGCCCTTATCCAAAGCAACTTACAGTTAGTGAGTGCATACATTTTCATACTGGCCCCCCGTTGGAAACGAACCCACAACCCTGGCGTTATAAGCGCCATGCTCTACCAACTGAGCCACAGGGGACTAATAAAGTCTAAATAAAGACTAAAAATCACAGCAGAACACACTGGCTGGGTCCTAAATGGCATCCCATTCCCTTTTGGGCCCTGGTCCAAAGTAGTGCACTGGATACGGAACAGAATGCCATTTGGGACGGAGCTACAGATGTATATAACTTCCTGATGTCTCTCCGTTTTGGCCCTATAGTGTTCAGCACCACTGCAGGTTAGTTTGACCCTCTCCTCCTAGCTGCACTGACCTTATCATCCACACACACACTGTCCTTTCTTCATATAAACTCTATCAGGATGCTTCAACAGAAACACACAGAGACCGTGTTTCTAAAATGACATAGCTACTACCGTCTGTGATTCCATTTGGCGGTGATTGGAAATAACAGGCCAATGACTGGCTGTCCGTCACCAGAGAGACACCATATGACTGGCTGTCCGTCACCAGAGAGACACCATATGACTGGCTGTCCGTCACCAGAGAGACACCATATGACTGGCTGTCCGTCACCAGAGAGACACCACAATGACTGGCTGTCTGTCACCAGAGAGATACCACAGCAATGACTGGCTGTCCGTCACCAGAGAGATACCATATGACTGGCTGTCCGTCACCAGAGAGACACCATATGACTGGCTGTCCGTCACCAGAGAGATACCACAGCAATGACTGGCTGTCCGTCACCAGAGAGATACCATATGACTGGCTGTCCGTCACCAGAGAGATACCATATGACTGGCTGTCCGTCACCAGAGAGATACCATATGACTGGCTGTCCGTCACCAGAGAGATACCATATGACTGGCTGTCCGTCACCAGAGAGATACCATATGACTGGCTGTCCGTCACCAGAGAGATACCACAGCAATGACTGGCTGTCCGTCACCAGAGAGATACCATATGACTGGCTGTCCGTCACCAGAGAGATACCATATGACTGGCTGTCCGTCACCAGAGAGATACCATATGACTGGCTGTCCGTCACCAGAGAGATACCATATGACTGGCTGTCCGTCACCAGAGAGATACCATATGACTGGCTGTCCGTCACCAGAGAGACACCATATGACTGGCTGTCCGTCACCAGAGAGACACCATATGACTGGCTGTCCGTCACCAGAGAGACACCATATGACTGGCTGTCCGTCACCAGAGAGACACCACAATGACTGG